>NW_006408650.1:3351240-3356074 GCF_000296735.1 Chrysochloris asiatica | reverse complement strand
TAAACAACAACAGTGGGAAAATACACTGGACCGCAAGGTCAGTTGAACTGCAAGGTTGACAGTGCAAATTCACCAGCTGCTTCTCAGAACTCCCATACAGGGTTGCTATGACTTGGAACCGACTTGACGACACTTAACAACCATATCAACATGAGCTAGTTTGAGACACAAGGCAAATGCATGAGAAGTTAAACAAGAAAGACATTCAAGAATGAGTAGCTTAGTAGCAAGGCTTCTCAGCCCTGCCTCTACTTAATGCTGCACCCAGGCCAGCCCCACCAGCCCCCAGCTGCCCATTCTGCCATAAAATGATCACCTCTAAACGCATTCCATCAAAACAATGTGGAGCCCTGCTGGCACTGTGCTTAAGCACTTAGTGCTTAATCAAAACATCAATGGTTTGATCTTTTTTGGGAGAAAAATGAGGCAATCTGCTTCCACAAAGCTTTGGAAGCCCCCTGGGACCGTTGTACTCTGTCCTAGGATGGGGGGGTTCACTGTGAGTTGGAATGATATGAAGGTAGTGGCTTTTATGGAAGAAACAACAGGGTGTTTTTATTTATTTCTTGCTTCTTGCCCACTTCGAATGCAAGCTCCATGTAGACAGGACTTCTGTGTGTGTTGCTCTTGGCTGTATTGCCAAGGTCAGAGCAATGCTTGGCTTATAGAAAGTGCTTGAGAAACATCTGAAGAATGAATGACTTTAATCCTTTGCCCCATCTGGATCTTACTGGGATGTAGAATATGTCCTCTCGGAGCCTTGTAAGTTTCTTCTCTATGCATTTTACATATTGCTGGTTATTGTTGTTGTTAAGTGCCCTCGAGTCGCTTCTGACTCATAGTGACCCTGAACAGGGTTTCTGAGGCTGTAAATCTTTATGGGAGCAGAAAACCTCATCTTTCTCCCACGGAACAGCTGGTAGTTTCGAACTGCTGACCTTGCGGTTCACAGCCCTATTCGTAACCACTATGCTACCAGAGTTCGTTGTTGTTACATGCCTCTTAAGTGCTAAGTGGGCGAGTCCGTTCTGACTCACAGCAACCCTGTATAGGGTTTCCAAGATGCAGCTTGTAGGTTTGAACTGCTGACCTTGGGGTTAGCTGTCCAATACTTATCCTACAGCACCACATCTAGCTATTTTATTATATTACTTTTATTATTATGAATAAAGGTCTTTTCTTTCATTATATTGTCTTACTCTTATAATATATATGTTGTTATTGTTAAGTGCTATCGAATCGGTTCCAACTCACAGAAATCCTGTATAAGGTTTCCAAGGAGCAGCTGGTGGGTTTGAACAGCTGATCTTGTGGTTCGCAGTCCAGTGCTGATCCTACAGCAAGACATCAGAAGTCCCATTATATATATATATACACATATATGTTGTTGTTAAGTGCCGTTGAGTCAGTTCCAACCCATAGCGACCCTGTATAGGGTTTCTGAAGAGCTGCTGGTGAGCTTATACCACCAACCTTGCAATTCAAATGGCTTTGAAGTCTGGCGCATTAACCCACAGAGCCACAACAATATATAAATATATTTGTTGTTGTTGTTGTTAAGTGCTCTTGAGGTGGTTCTGATCCATAGCGACCCTGTATAGGGTTTCCAATGAGCAGCTGGTGAGCTTGAACCACCAACCTTGCAGTTCAAATGATTTTGCAGTCTGACGCATTAACCCACAGCGCCACACAGGACTCCATATATGTACACCTAAATCATATATGTACACATAAATCCTACATATACACACAAATCCTATATGTACACATAGATCACATATGTACACATAGATCATATATGCACACATAAATACGGGGTCCTTTGGACCACAGGAGTCCTGGTGTGGTGCTGTAGGATAAGCACTCAACCACAAGGTCAGTTTGAACTGCAAGGTTAGAGGTTCAAACTCTTCAGTTGCTCTTCAGAAACCCTATACAGTGATGCTGAGTCAGACCCGACTCGACAGCATTAACAACAACAGCAATGGACCATAAGGTTGAGAGTTCAAACTCACCAGCTGCTTCTCAGAAACCGTATACAGCGTCACTAAGGTGAAAGCAACTCGACAATACTAACAACAAAGTACAGCAATATATGTGTGCGTGTATGCGTGTGATTGTAGCAGTTGTCCATTAATTCTCTTGGGTTTTCCAAGTATATAATTGTATCATCTAGTTGGACAATGAATAAAAAAAGACCTTAGAAGAATCAACGCATTTGCGCTATGGTGTTGGAGAATATTAAAAGTGCCATGAACTCTCCGAAGAGCAAACAAATCTGTGTTGGAAGACGTACAACCAGAATGCTCCTTAGATATATGGACGACAAGACTTTGTTCATCTCATGTACTTCCAACCTTTTGTCAGGGCCCCTGGAGAAGGACATCATGCTTGGTAAAGTGGAGGGTCAGCACAGAAAGACGACTTCCCATGAGATGGATTGGCACGGCGGCGGCAGCAATGGCATCTAACGTAGTAACAATTGTGAGGATGGCGTAGGACTGGGCAGAATTTCATTCTGTTGTGTATAAGGTCGCTATGAGTCAGAAGTGACTCAATGGCACCTAACATATCATCTGCAAAGAGTAATACATTATGACCCCCTTTCCGCTAACTTTGCTTCTCATTTCTTCCTCTTGTCTGATTACACTGGCTACGGCTTCCAGTGGTGGCAGCAGCAGGCATCTGGGCTTTGTTCTTTGTTTTAGCGCTTTCCCTTTCTGTCCTGGTGTGGCACCATGGGATAAAGCACTAGACCACAAGGTCAATTTGAACCACAAACTGATTCAAACTCACCAGCCGCTCCTTAGAATCCCTATGTAGGGTTGCTATGAGTCAGAACCAACTCGATGGCACTTAACAAGAACAAATTCAGGTTTAGAAAGGATTTTGTCATGATTACACAAAGATCATGTTAAGGAAGTATCTATCCATTCCTAATTTACTGATTGGTTCTCAAGAATGGACATTGAGTTCTGTCAAATGCCTTTTCAATATCAAAAGCAGCAATGATAGGATATCTCCTCTACGTTGATTAATATGATGAGTTATGGCATAAATGATGGTGGTGATGTGCCGTGGAGTCGGTTTCAACTCATAGTGACCCTGCATAGGGTTTCCAAGGTTTTACTGGAGCAGAAAGCCTCATCCTTCTCCCGTGGAACAGCTGGTAGTTTTGAACTGACCGTGGGTTAGTAGACTGACTCGTAACCACTACACTACCAGAGCTTCTTAGGTCTGCTAATACTGAGCCATTCTTGCTGTCCTGGAATAAACTTCAAGTGAACAGAGGGTACTCTTAGTCTTTCTATGTGATGCTTGCATTCGGCATGCTAACATTTTAATTACAAATCTACATCAGTATTCATAACTGAGAGGAGTCCGTAGTTTTATATTTTGTGAACTATCTTTTTCAAATTAAAAATATGATTATTCTCAATTGTTGAAACTTATCTGGACCTTTTCTTTATTTTCTTTTGTTGCGAACATTTAAATAGTCTTGAAAGTACCTGCTCTTCAAAGGTTTGGTGCTAATTCACCTGTGAAATAATTTAGCCCTCACACTTTGTGTTGAAGCAGCTTAAAGACTTTTTGTCTTGCATGGAATTTAATCCGTTTGGGTAAATTACCTTTCTCCTTTGTTTATTTCTTAGTTGGTGCGCTTTGTTGTTGTTGTGTGTGCGTCCATGTGCACTTCTCCTTTTCTTATCTTGATTGTATTTGCTAGTGGTTCATAGAAAAAAACGGCTTTTTATTTCTTAGTCCCATCTTTCTGTTTGTAACTTATTCATTATTCTATTAACTTCATTAAAACCCTCCTTCTGCCTCCTTTCAGTTTATGTTTTGCTCTTTCCCTAACTTTTTGAGTCAGAAGCTTAATTTGTTTATTTTTATTCTCTCTCTTTTTTTTTTTTTTTTTACTATGTTTAAGACTATGAATTCTCTCTATCCACGCCCACCCTCACCCTCACCGAGCCCAGCTGGTCCTTTATTCGTGGGTGCTTCACCCACCCCTCTGTGAGTCGCATCTGACTACGTTGTGTTCACAGTTCGTGCCCTCTGTTGGATGGGGTTTTTCAAAGGCAGGGGCAGTATCCATCACATGTCTAACACAGAGTCTGACACATGGATTTTCCATAAATATGTGGGAAACATTCCTGATGGATAATGATTTTATTGCATATGCCATAAGTATAATTATGAAATTAATATTTGACTGTTTCCTCTATGGTAGGTACTACGCTAGATGCATAGGGAACGTTCTTTGATTACGTCTTACAAGGTCTCTGGTGTGTGTTTTGTTCTCCCCATTTCACAGTATAAGAAAGCAAGGCTTCAAGACGTTAGGGACTTTTCCAGGTCACAAATCTCCTATTGACAGAACTGAAGGTATGCTCAGCTGGATGCTGGAAGGTGCAGAGTCACAAAAATAAAAGGAAAAGGACAAAGGGAATCAGCACAGGCTTTGGTTACAGACAGACTTGAATCTAAATTCAGATCTATCGCTTACTGACAGTGGGACCCAAGGCAAATAACGTTGCTCCTCCATGCCTCAGTTGTTGCCCCTCTAAAATGAGCGAGCAAGACCCATGCCCACAGACTGTGGTAATGATTTCATGGACAGTAGAAGTAAAACACTCAGAAGAGTGCCTGGCTCATGATAAGGACTCAGGGGTTGGAGATGAGGGTAGTGATGGTGGAGGAGACGGTGGTGGAGATGGTGGTCACATGGTGGTGGTAACAGCAATGGTGGTGGAGATGATGGTCACATGATGGTGCTGGAGACAATGGTCACATGGTGGTGGTAGGAGTGATGGTGGTGGAGACGGTGGTC
>NW_006408650.1:3347954-3351041 GCF_000296735.1 Chrysochloris asiatica | reverse complement strand
GTGGTGGAGACGGTGGTCCCATGGTGGTGGTGGAGGTGATGGTCACGCGGTGATGGTAGGAGAGATGGTGGTGGTTGCTGATAGTAACAATTGTGGTAGTGTTGGTAGTGGTGGTGGTAATGACAATGATAGTGGTGGTGGTGGAGGTGATGGTGGTGGTGACAGTGATGATAATGATAAAATGCCAGCAGTAGCAATGGTGATGGGAGTGATGAAGGTGATGTTGAAGGTGATGATGATAAAGGTGACATTGGTGGTGAGGATGGTGAAGGTGAAATTGGTGGTGGTGGTGATGAGGGAGATGGTGGTGATGATGGTGAAGGTAATGTTGGAGGTGATGGTGATGAAGGAGATAGTGGTGATGGAGGTTAAGGTGACATTGGCCATGATGGTGATGAAGGTGACATTGGTGTTGGTGTTGGTGATAAAGGTGACGGTGGTGGTGGTGGTGTGAAGGTAACATTGTTGTTGGTGGTGGTGACGGTGATGTTGGAGGTGATGATGATGTTATTGTTGGTGGTGACGGTGATGTTGGAGGTGATGATGATGTTGGTGGTGATGACGGTGATGTTGGAGGTGATGATGATGTTGGTGGTGATGACGGTGATGTTGGAGGTGATGATGATGTTATTGTTGGTGGTGACGGTGATGTTGGAGGTGATGATGATGTTATTGTTGGTTATGATGGTGATGTTGGAGGTAAGGTGAAAGTGACGGTGGTGGTGGTGAAGGTGGCGTTGGTGGTGATGATGGTGAATTTGGTGATAATGGAAGAGATGATGATAGTGATGGATGGTGATGGAGGTAGCGATGGTGATGATGATGTAGTGGTGGTGCTGGTGGTGATGGTAATAACAACAATTATATCATCGCAGAATTCCAATACCGCAAAGCCACCAAAACCCAATGGGATACAGGTTCCCCCTAATATCCAAAAGTAAAATGTTCCCATGAAACTTTCTGTAATTCAGAATAGTGTTTGGTGAGGAAGCAATTAACATTAATTTATATGGTAAATTTTCTGAGCATTCACAGACCCAAACAACAACCTACCAAATCATACCAAATAACAGATAAATTTTAAACCGCCAACTTTATAGTTAGTAGCTGTACCAACTTGTCCATAACATGCGTGTCCAACCGTGTCAACAGGCTTCTTAAAAATACCACTTGCTTGCTGTTGGTATTTAGTGCCATCAAGTTGGTTCCAACTGAGAGTGGCCCTGTATCAGGTTTCTGAGGAGTGGCTGATGGGTTGGAACCACCAGCCTTGCGGTTTGCAGCCCAGTGCTTATCCTATAGTACCACACCAGGAACAGGGATGAAATGATAAACAAATAACGTGTGTACAATGTAGTTCAAGGAGCTTGAGGAAGTCAGTCTCGCTGCTCCAGGTGTGAGCTCTTTAGCTACTCGCTGCCAAACAAAAGCTGAAGGTTGCTCTCTCTTTTTGTCTTTTTTTTTTTCATAAAAGTGAAAGTCCTCTTTAGATTTCTTTCGGTTACAACACAGGTATTTTTGTAAAAGTGAACTTTTGAATAGTGACTGGGGATAACCTGTAATAGTAACACAGGTTATTCTTAAGATGATTTGAATCAATGCCTGCAGAGTTTGAGGATTCAAAAATGACAGAATTTCAGAACAGACAGGCTCCTTAAGGTCACACAACGGCCCCATTTTACAGATGGGAAAAACAAAGCTTAAACTGGGGGAAGCTGTTTCCCCACGGTCTCATTCCTGCTCATGGTGAGGCCGGGAAGAGCCCAGCTATTTCAGGCCACACTAATGAGGGGCTTCAGAAAGCTCATGGAAAGGAGCCCATTACCATTCAATGTTATTGTCCATGGACTTTTTGAAGCCGCCTCATATCTCTCTTCTGCTCTGAACCTCGGACACCATCTGAGCATTCCTTCCGGTCAGGGTCCAAAGGAACACAGGAGGACGAGCATCACACAAAGTCCAACCAAGAACGCTTCCATTTGGTGTCGACAGAGAAAGGAATCACAGGATGCTCTGCCCGAAAGGCCAAGGATGGAAGAAAGACGGAGCTAGAGACGGAGCCGATGGGAGGAAGCTCGGCTGCAGGGAAAACATCTGGGCACCGCACACTGACATTCGGAAAAATGAATACCAGGGTCTACAAACACATCAGGCCTGGAAGAGGCTGGGAATCCACAAACCCGAGACGCTATACAAATTCTGAGTGGCTCAAAGGAATCCTCCCACTTTAATGTTTTTCTAGGCACGGGGGTGGGGGGGTAGGGGGGAGGCACAGGGAAGAGCTAGAAAGAAATGACTGGCAAAATATGTACTGACAACAGGCAAAATAAGAAAATATTTGAAAATATGCAGCATACAAACAAGAGCCTTAAGGTGCTAATTCCCTGGAAATGCATTTCTTTCTGCAGGGAGAGTTTACCTGAAGGGGAGCAGGAGTCCTTGCCCACTAGGGTTCATGATGGGCCATGTTCAGAAAGCGGGCTCTCCAGGCCTGTCTGCATTACCCACAACAGCCCCACTGGGTAACTGAAGCCCAGAGACCCAGTGGTGGGGCTGGAATGGAACCTGGACAATATGGCCCCAGGGACCACGGTAGTTCAGGGATAAAATTTTCACCTTCCATGCTGGAGACCCCGGTTTGATTCCAGGCCAATACGCCTCATGCCTAATGACTACATGTCTGTCAGGGACAACTTGTATGTTGCTATGACACCAAACAGGTTTCAGCCGAGCTTATAGACTAAGCCAA
Source organism: Chrysochloris asiatica (assembly GCF_000296735.1). Taxonomy (NCBI): domain Eukaryota; kingdom Metazoa; phylum Chordata; class Mammalia; order Afrosoricida; family Chrysochloridae; genus Chrysochloris; species Chrysochloris asiatica. Next base: position 3,348,292 of record NW_006408650.1, on the reverse strand, counting down.
ACTAGTAAGAAAGGTCTGGCAATCCATTTCTGAGGATCAGCAACTGAAATCTCCATAGATCACAACAGTCTGATGCACAATTGAGTGTGAGGTTAGCACAGGTCCTTGGAAGCACTTATAGGTGATGATGATGTTATTGTTGGTGATGACGGTGATGTTGGAGGTATGGTGAAAGTGATGTTGGTGGTGGTGAAGGTGGCGTTGGTGGTGATGATGGTGAATTTGGTGATGAGGGTAGCGACCACCACCAAATGACCACTGTCTCCACCACTGCCATGTGACCACCATCTCCACCACCATCACTCCTACCACCACCATGTGACCACTGTCTCCACCAC
>NW_006408650.1:3328104-3347834 GCF_000296735.1 Chrysochloris asiatica | reverse complement strand
GTCTCCACCACCACCATGTGACTTGGTTCCGTGGTGCCTGGAGTTACCAGGATTCAGAAGTTGAAGGCAACAACATGACTCACAGCAGCATGTGAACTTGTGACCTCTTTCTGATGGATCCTCCTCTACTCGAGTGATTAGAGAAAATCAAGCCAGGGCCACTCTCCAAATGCCAAGGAGACGGGAAAGTCTGAGCCCAGCATGCTCTCTGCTCCGCTCCACTCCAAGGCTAGTGTGACCACAGAACATTCCTGAAGAGACCACATCTGAGGGGCTACAGGAGCCATGGGCAGAGAGGACCACGTGACCAAATGCTGCCTCTGCCCACAACAGCGTTCTACACGCACCACTAAATTAGTGGCCTCTGGGGACGCATCAGAGAAAAACACCCAAGAAATGGTCACTGCAATGTTGGAAGGGATTGGGTCTGTGTAAACATAGTGGCAGGCAGAAGGAAGACTTGGAAACCACAAAGGCAGTGGGTGTCAGCATGTCAGGAGGTGGGGTGCATGTCGGGAGGGAGCTGCCAAGGAGCACCAGCCTCAATGTTGTTTAATATTCCAGCTGATGATCTGGAAGCCCACAGACAGAGCCTGGCCTAGCCGGCTGAGGGCAGCAAGGGTGTGGGTAGGTGTTGCTTGCTGGGACGGAGGAGGTGACAAAAACAGCCCACAGGAAAGAGAAGTGGTTCGCAAGTAAAATGAGATTTAACTTGAAGAAAAATCCCAACTGCTCAAGACCCAGAGATAGAAGAAAACTCCTGAGGTGGGTTTGCCTAAGCTGAGGAAGCCCAGCTGGAAACGGACACGCCTGTGATCCTGTTGAAAGAAAGCCCACTTGCATTTTGTGGGGTATTTGGTGGGAGAGAAAGGTCCAGGGAGGCAGACAGCGTGGAGGAAGGAAGCTCCACAGACGCCCACCTGGAGACCCCACTCACACCAGAAGTCTTAGTGACAGAAATGGGACACAGAGCTGAGGGTGCACACAGAAGAACTGATGACAAGAATGGACTGAGAGGACCCACATGTGTGTGAGAGCCCTGACTGACCGCTATCCTCTGGGGGCCACGGAGCATCTGAGGGGTTCATGTGAGAGGATTCCCATCAGACAGGTAGCCCACACAGCCTTCCTGTTCACAGGGGCTGGAGGACACCTGCTCTCAGCAAAGGCTCCGGAAGGTGGATTCCAGCCCCTTGGAACCAGGCGAGATTCCTCCCGGCTGCTGAGGAAACACCATTTGGAAATTTACTGAAGCAGCCACTCCAACACTGCCTGGCAGGGCTCTGTGACTCAGCTAACCACAAATCCCCATCACCTACAGGGTGCGGGGGCGGCCTGGGCCTGTGGGCACAGAGAGGATGGGGGGTGAGGCAGCCACACACACACACACACACACACACACACACACACACACGAGGGACCCGCACTGACAAAGGCGGGCAGAGGAGGAGGCACAGAGCCGGGGCATGGAGGTGTGGAGGGACATTCACTCCCAAACAAACACAAACAGGTGTGGGGAGGGGAGGAGAGCATGGGACAATGCTGAGTGTCACACAGACATGCTTGTACTCGCCCACCTGAGCACTGAAGAGGGAGTCCTTCCTATCCACTTGGAATGATCAAGCCAACAGTGGACATCTTGAGGCTGTTCTCATCTCTCCCCAAGGTGCACACAGGGATGGGAACACAGGCCTGGGTTTATATTCATCCAGTGGGGATAGGCAAGAGGTCAGTCCAGTCCAGGTGCATAGGCACACACACACACACACACACACACACACACACACACCTGGCATAGGAATCAAAGCTCGTTTGGTTTCCATGAACTGGTTTCAAGAATTCCCACTTGTATTCTACACACAAGACACACACCCACAGCGCTCCTCAGAATCCAGGGTGACGATACTTTGGCTGGCTTTGGACGCATCAGCAGGGAAGAGTATCTGCTAGAAAAGGACATCACGTTTGATAAAGTGGAGGGTCCGCAAAAACAAGGCAGTCTCCCCCCGGGAGGGACAGACTTAGCAGCCTCAACAATGAACTCAGCACACCACCAACCATCAAGATGGAGCACGACTGGGCAATGTTCCGATCTGTCGTCCACATGAGTCAGAGCCAACTCAATGGCATCAAACAACATCCTAAACATGTGCCCCCAGCTGGTGGGCGGCGGAAGAGATAAGGCAGTGAGCAGAGAGGTCCACCTGGGATGTCTGGAGCCTTCATCAGGATCTGGGGGTGGGAAGGCTTCAACCATCCTGTGGGGGCTGAGCTGATCACTCCATCTCAAAATGCAAGCTGGCAGCCACTCAGTGGTCACCAAGGGCCACCGAGGGGCAGACCAGTAAGTCTCTGTGACAAGTATTAGTGAATTCATTAGTGGAATTAATTCTTCCCCCAAACAGCTGAGATCGTATTAAACAAAGACTTGCCCATTGGTTTATTGACTCCTTTCTTTGAAAATCCGTGCCTGCAAGGAGTGCCATGGTGGTCACAACTGGGGACCAAGAATGGGGAGCCCTGCTCCTCCACCTGTGTCCTCGGGCTCCCCCAGCAAAGGGGGCTGCCTGCTCAGGCTTAGGAATCATCACTCTCTCTGACTTCTCTCTTCTCTCAAGTCTTTGCTTTTTTCCTTCCTTGAAAAATCAAGTAGGATGCATGTTGGGTTGAGCTGGATGCTAAAGATTAGATTGCATCTGTCTGGATATAAATAATTTACTGCTTGATGGTCAGGGGGAATTTAATTAGTTCTTGTTCTCCTGATAGAATCAGCCCACCATTGCTAAAACATTTCACTCCGAATTAGTCTGAAAGGGGCCAACAAGGCAATGCTAATTTTGCACACATGACGTCCCCCCGGAGCGTCTGAAAACACACAAACTCCACGGAGCACCTCCGGGGATGTCCCTGCCATCAGTGCTGGGGACACCAGACAATGTCAGGGAATGTGGGGACTTGGGTGGGAGCCAGACCTGACCCCTTGTCATTTGAGTCTCTTCTCCTCACAGCCTCTGATAAAAGGAACTGGGGCCCAATGAAATGATCGAGGGGTGAGTGCAGCTCAGGTGAGGGGTCCAGGTGAGGGATTCAGGAGAGAGACTCGGGACAGGGGTCAAGTGATGGGCCCAGGTGAGGGGTGAGGGGCAGGGCTCAGGTGAGGGATTCAGGTGAGAGACCAGGTAAGAGAGCCAGGTGGGGGTCCACTCCATCACCTCCCAGCTAACCCAGTGGAAAACAGTAGTTGAACTTGTTTTCCCCTCTGTAGAGAATGGCTCGCCTGGGCGCCAGCCTCCCCACCTGCCTGGGAAATCACAGCTCAGCTTAGAACATGAACATGAGATCTTCTGCCAACCACACACACCCACTCCCCTGCCTAGGCCCCAATGTGGCAGCAGAGAACGGGAGGAGGGAACTAGGAGGCCTTGCTCTGTCCCGAAGTTCCCTTTAGGAACATTTAAGATAAAGCAATTCTCCAAAAACAAGCCAGAGGGGGATCGATAGCCCACAGAAACCTCCACCGTAGAAAGATGGTTTCAAATGTGGGAAAGGCAGTCAGTGGGCCCTTGGCAGAATGAACATCTCCGAGGAAAAGTGTAGTGAGAAGCAAGAGGGAATCAAACAAATGTTGAGTCCTCTTCTGGCAGAGCCAGACCCCGCCAGGCCCACTGACCAGGGAGGCAGGGAACCAAATGCCACACTCCTGTTTGCAAGGAGAGGGGCTGGATTCCAACATCCTACCTTTACTGCCCTGTTCATTGAAAATGAAGAATGTCACACCTTAGAGTAATTGTCTCACTGGCCGACAGGTTTCATTGCATGAAATAAAGACATGCCCATCCCACCACAACCTTGCCAGTGTTCAGTGTTAGTATTTTTTTTTTAAAATCTTCACTCATATGAAAAAGTGATAACCCAATGTTTAAATTGATGTGGATTTGATGACCAGTAAGAGGCCTGGTGTGGCACTGAAGGATAGCCACCAGGTTGGTGGTTCAAACCCACCAGCCACGCCTTGGAAACCCTATACATGTTCACTATGAGTCGGAACTGACTGGGTGGCACTTAACAACAACAAGAAAAGTCTTCCTGGAGCCCTAGTGGTGCAGCATTTAAAGCACTTGGCTGCTAAACAAAAGATCGGCTGTTCTAACCCACCAGCCTCTCAAGGAGAAAGATGTGACGATCTATTCCCGTAAAGATAATGGCTTTGGAAACGCTGCGGGGCAGCTGTCCTCTGTCCTCTCTGGTCACCGTGAGTTGGGTGAACTTGGCAGCAGTGGTTTGGGGTGGGGTTTGGAAGATCCCAGACACTAGAAGAGGCTAGCTGAAGCAGGCTAGGTCTTCTTTGGCAGAGTGTGCGTTGGTAGGTGTGCACTTTTCCTTTCGGGAGCAATGAGTCAATTTTGCACATGCTTACCTGGATTTTCTCCTTACCTGGACTGTGGGTCAGAGAACAGGCCTCTTCACTCTTGGTCACAGAGCAGGTACTGAGTGAAGATTCATTGGACGGAACATAAGATGGAATTGAGGAAGTGAGTTTTCCCATCATTCATAGAGGTGAAGAAACTAAAGTAAAGATGCTAGGTGCATCTCCTGCAAACGGAGTGACTTAACGCAATGGAAATGTATGGCCACGAAGTCTGAATCCAATGACTCCAGGGAAAGGTCTTTTCTAGCCCATCTTGGCTTCTGGTGGTCCTGTGGCCCTTGGCTTATGACTGCAGCATCGCTCCAACCTCACCTGGCCTCCTCCACCCCTCTGCCTGTCTGTGTCTCTTCTCTTTTATAAGGACCTCACTCAGATGGGATTAGGACCCACCTTACTCCGGTGAGCCTGGGTGGTGCCAATAGCTAATACACTCACTGCTAACAGAAAGCTGGAGGCTCAAGTTCACCCAGACACACCTCAAAAGAAAGGCCTGGTAATCTAAAAATTCAGTCGCTGAAAACCTTGGTAAGAACAGTTCTACTCTGATACATACGGGATCACCAATGGTAACTGGTTTAGTTTTCTATCTGGGCATGACCTCATGCAGACTTAGCTGAAATCATCTTTAAAGAACCTATTTTCAGGACCATCAAGGGAGAAGAGCACAAGTGGAATGTGGGACCTTATCTAGAGAAGCAGCGACACCAAAGATGGAGGCAGAGATGGGGACATGGAGAGAGGGAGCAGCTGAGGACTCTAGATTCACGGAAAGAGAGGGACTGAGAGCTGGTGGCTAGGAGGCAGACTTGCAGAATGCGCCATTTGGTGGTGTAAATTATTATATATGCCTGAGTGTTAAAAAAAAAAAAAAAAAGAGCTAAAATGAATAGAGAAATACTGTTAACTGATGGCACATGGAGGAAATTATAATCATTGTAATGAAACAAGGTATATGATTTGTTGAATGTAAAACTGATGATCTGCCCTATAAACTGAATCACAGCTACTTACAGTCGCTGGAGAAGGATCTCATGTTTGGTAAGATGGAGGGTCAGAGAAAAAGAGGATGACCCCCCAACAAGATGGATTGGCCAGGTGGCGGCATCAATGGACTCAAGTATGGCAGCAGTAGTGAGGTTGGCCCAGGATCGGACATTGTTTCGTTCTGCTGTACATAAGGTCGCTATGAGTTGGTGCCAACTGGATGGCACCTAACAACACCAAGCCCTGTAAATTTTCACTCAATCCACAATAAAAACCTTTAAAAAAAACCCAACAAAACCTATTTTCAATAAGATCAGGTTCCCAGGAGCCAGGGGTTGGGACTTCAACATAAATTTTGGGGAGGGTGAGAGCAGGGAGAGAAGAACACAATCCAATCTATAGCAGATACTAAGAAGATAAGCACTGGATTGGTAACCAGAAGGTTGACAGTTCAAACCCACCAGCCACTCTCTGAAACCCTATACAGGGTCACTATGAGTTGGAGCCAACTCGACGGCTCAGAACACACACGATGTTAAATGAGCATAAACTACCAGTCAGACCTGATGTCGATGGTCCGTGTGCATCATCTCCCTCTCTCCCCACTCCAACGCCCAGACGAGGGACCTCATCTTCCTTGCCTGTGGGCACACAGGGAAGAGGTAAAGACCAGTTTTTAAACCAACCATGCTGGCTCCTTGGCCAGCCTGCCCAGTTCTCCCCCTTCAATGGCGCCAGTGTGACAACCATTCATTCATTCATTCTCGGACTCGTTCTCTGTGCTTTGGGCCAGGAGCTCTGGAACACATTGTCCTCACCCTCAGGAAGCCTGAGGAAGCCGGCGGTAGAATGTGAGAGACCCTGGTTCAGTTCCCAGTCAATGCACTTCATGTTGCTATGAAATTGACCAGGCTTCAGCAGAGCACATAGACTAGGATGAAAGGCCTAGAAGTCTACTTCCAAAAATCAGCCTATGAAAACCATACAGGATCACAGCAGCCCAATCCACAACCGACCCTGAGGATAGTGCAGGACTGGGCAATGTATCATCCGTCTGTGCATGGGGTCACTCTGAATCCGGGTCCGACGTGCTGGCCGTACAACAAAAACAACCCTCTGGAAACTCAAAAGAGATGCCATGCTCTGGTGAGAGTACCAGCTGAAAAGAGTCACTGCCATCGGTTCCAACCCATAGGGACCCACGATACGGTTTCTGAGGCTGTACGTCTTGATATGAGCAGAAAGTCTCATCTTTCTCTCGCAAAGTGCCTGCTGGGTTTGAACCGACAACCTTGCTATTCGCAGTCCAGCACTCATCCTACAGCGCCATCAAGCGTCTGGTTAGTCTGCCTGCCGCCGCCGCCACTGCTGATATGTTCCACGGAGTCAGTGCCGACTCACAATGGCCCTGAAGAGGGTTTCTGAGGCTGCACATCTTTACGGGAGCAGAAAGCCTCATCTTTCGCTGGAAGAGCAGCTGGTGGATTTGGACTGCTGACCTTGCAGTTAGCAGTCCAATACTTATCCTACAGTGCCACACCAGGACTCCTGGTTAGCCTGCCAGGTTTCCACACGATAACATTTTCACCTATTAGATTAGCGAAGATGGTTAGGAGCGATAACAGCCCCATTGGTCAGACTGGCTGTCTCGCTTGCCGTAGCGGATTGATAGAAACACACTTCCTGGAAACACGTTCGCGACACGTTTCCGGATCCTTAGGTATCGTTGTCCTAAGAAATCCTTTCCCCCTCACAATGCTACTTCTAGGAATTCCTCCGACAGAACTCATCAGCGGCACAGACCAAGATGTATGTACAAAGAAGTTAATCACAGGATTATTTATAACACGGAAAAAAACTGGAAACAACTCAAACAGCCGACAGTACAGGAAGGATGAAACCAACTAGCAAACGTGGACGAGCCGGCAGTCGCTAATCGTGGGGGGGGGGGGCTTTGCTGGTTGCTTAGGAACGCAGGGAGCTGCTCACCATAGCACGCTGAGTGAGAGCAGGATCCAAACTTGCAAATTATACATCAACCTCCCCGTAATTAAAAAAATAATAATAATACTTTAAAACAACAACATTAGGGAATATACCAAAATGCTAAAGTCATAAGCTCTGGGTGAGAAGTTGAGCTGACTTTTGTCCCGTCTTGACACGTTTCTACGCTTTCTGTATTTTTGAAAAGGAAAAACTATACTATAGTCATTAAGAATAGTTCTTAAGAAGCAAATCAGAAATTTGTATGCCGAGTGGGGGGAGGTGCTGGAGAAATCATTTTGATATGAGACTCAGCTACTTCATGGTCCCTCTCAAACCCACTTCCATGGGGTCAGTTTCCACTCAGACCGTGTAGGACAAAACACAATTTCCAAGGCTGTAAATCTTTACGGAAGGAGACTGCCTCATCTTTCTCCCGTGGAGAGGCTGGTGAGTTCAAACCACAGACCTTTCAGCTAACAGTCAAGTGCTTAGCCGCTGCGCTACCTGGGCTCATTTAAAATGGTCATCCAGCCACTCAGTGTCCTCTTTAAAGTGAGGCATACAGATCAGAACACAGAACCCAGCAGTGTTCTGTTTGAGAAAGAGGGGTGCTTCTTCCTCCTCCTTTCTTCTAGAAACAATACTTCTGTTAATGCATCCTTAGACCACTCTGGATTTTTAATGCAGTTCCATCCCCTCTCAGCTCACATTATGACGTATACATGCCACCATTAGCCCTGTCTCACCATCACAGACTTGGAGGACTTGGCTATGTGTACCCAAATAAATTTATTCCTATTAAATCGTATCTTGCTAGATTGGACGCATCATTCTGACTGCTGAGAGAGATTCAAATTCTGTGTGTCTGTAAAATGCACTCACCATTCCTCCCAGCTCATCATCCTCAGATTTAATGACTCTGCCACCTGTGTCCCAAGTCATCGCAACAATAATGGTGATTAGTCCATAAATAACCAGGATTCTGCGTTCCACTCAGAAATCACCGGTGAGGGAAAACTGGCTAAAGGCCACAAAATGCCACTTCTGCCAGCAGCTGAGCCAGCAACCCCCTCTACCACACTCACCCCCAGAGACCCAGACAGATCGGGGACTATCAAGGGGGGTGAGGGCTGCCACAAAACTAGACCCTCTGTGTGTCCACATTCTGCCAGCTCACCCATCCTCCTGAATGCACACTAACTAGCCTTTGAGGAAGGAACAAAGAAAACCTTGAGCAGATCTTTCTCTAATCCATCAACTACACTTGTTCCATTTGCTATGCCTAGAAGGCCTACAGCACGGGACAGATCTCTAGAACCTGAGCCCAACTCTGGAGGCTGCTCCAACGATGTATGGAAAGATGGCTGAAAGGATGGATGGACGGATGGATTGAAGGAAGGAAGGAAGGATGATTAAAGGACAGAAGGATGATACAAGGATGAACAGGAGGGAGGAAGGGAGGAAAGCTTGGGTGAGTAGATGCATGGATGGGAAGAAGACTGGATGGATGGATGATGAATGGATGGATGGATGGATGGATGGATGGATGGATGGATGGGTGGATGGGCAGATAGATGGAGATGGACTGACGGATGGATGCATAGATACATGGACAGAGGTGGACTGATAGACTGACAGGCAGACAAAAACCCTGTTCCTCTAGCCTCCCATCCCCCTACCATCTGAAACTGCAGCAGTTTAAGAATTTCTGAGCAAGTGAGGTTTCCTGAATCTCAACACCTGTCTGTACCTGAGTGGACGTTTCTCACCTCCAGTGACAGTTGCCACTTGGCTCACAAACCCTCCTGTCACTTAGAATCTCCTGGACAGCATTTTTAAAGTGACCCTTTGCCATGCCATCCCCAGAGACCCTGACTTCATGGGTCTGGATGGAGCCCTGCAGTCAGGGGACCCTTGGTGTGGGCCTGTGGACCAGGTTGCTGTGTGTGGCTTGCAACAGCTGTGGGCTGCTTTTAAAAACTAGCATGTCATGCCTTATGAAGGATGGAGAAACCTGGACATCAGAGATAAGAGACTGTCTGATACAGGAGAGCCCTGGGAGGAAGGAGCTTTTACACAACAGAGAGGTGGGGAGGAGGGAATGGAGCCTAAGGCGCTGTGAGTAAGTTCATCTATAAGGTAATTGTTACCATGCCAGCTCCGCATCCCTGCCCCAGCCTTGCTGTCACTCAGCTCATGGAGAAGGAGGCTTCCTATTACTCTACTTTCACCTTTTGGACCAATGACCGAGGGGCCCTGAGCATCCGAGATGTTTAAGGAGCCCCGGGAGCTCATCTAAACCTATCTGAAAGAGGGAACACAGTAGGGTCTACCCTCATCTCGGAACAAAAAGCAAATCAGGTCCTTGCTTGAAACTGATGCTTCTCCCCACACAAATCCCTAGCCTCCTTCCTGTCCATCTCAGTGGGAGCCAGGTTTGCCCAGCTCCTCTGATCCCACCTGCCTGTCACTGAGATTGGCTGCTTCCCTTCCTCCTCTTCATCATTCAGGGGTCTTCCTCTGGGTAGCATGCCCTCATGAATAGTACACAGGATGACATTCCTGATCTGGTTTTGGGCTTAACCTCTCTCTCTTCCACCACAGAAGCACCGACTGGAGTTCAAGTGCATTACAGTGATTTCATTGGGTGGCGATGAAGCCTGCAGCCACAAACATGTGGAGTTTTGACTCCGTTTCAGGTCCCAATGCAGTATCTCATCGTGTTGCCTCATGTCCAAAGAAGGCGGTTCATCGGGGTGCAGGACAAAGATCCCTTGCCAAGGAGGGGTATTTGTGGACTGCATGGGGACACCCTGGCTGCACCCCACCCCAGAGTGGAGTCTGACACAAAGACCCCTCAAGGTTGGTCCTCGTTCTCCTACTCCTTGGGCTGTCTGGTCTTTTTCTGTAAGCCTTACTCCACCCCAGGAAGAAGCAAAAACCCTCATGGGCCAGGAAGCACGGATATCTCTCACCGTGTCCCACCTCTGCGGAGAGCAAGCCGCAGGCCCACCCACCCACTCGGACATATCCCCACCCTAGGGAGAGAAAGCTACCATGCAGCACCCCTATACCCCCAGAGATGCCCCTAGATGGCAACTGACAAGCCCTTTTTAGGACCTCGGTCGCTATTCACAAGCTCTAAGATCCCAGTTGCTCTAAGAGCAAAGTTCAGGCCTAGATCTACCCCCTTGATAAACACCTGCTGACACCTCTGTGCCTGGGGGCAGGCAGCGCCAAGACTTGGAGGCTGGCATCCTCCTCTCCTCCCTTATTCCCCCACTACCAAAGACTATGCTTGTCTGAAAAAGCAGATGAAAGCTCACTTTCCCTGAGACCAGAAGAACTGGATGGTGCCCAGTAATCACTACTGACTGTTCTAATCAGGGCACAGTAAATGAACCCTGACAGAATGGAAGAAAATTCTGGAACAGAACCTCAAGTTCCCGAGTAAGTACATAACAGACCCACTGAACTGGCCGAGACAGGAGGACTCCCTACATCTCTTGTCTTGAGACACTCTTCAAACCTGTAAGTGGACCAGCCCATTGTGGCCCTGAAGTTTGGATTTCATGGGGCGTCCTGGGCTTTATCTAGCACACCTGTGTCCCGTGGCTCTGTGCCTCAGTCACCCCACATTTTTGACAGCTATATAAGACACAGTAGAACTGCCCCATGTGGTTTGCTTGGCTGTCATCTTCTGGAAGCAGATCATCAGGTCTTTCTCCCACCGGGTGGGTTCAAACCTTGGATCTTTGGGTTCTCAGTCAAGCACTTAACTACTGTGCCACCAGTGTCCCCTCCCAGGAAGCAGAGACACCATAGTGCCTACATCAGTGCCGAAGACGTGAAATGGAGAGAAAGGCAAAGACCGGGAGGGAAGGAAGCTGGGATGCGCTGGGTAGAGAGCATGCTCTGGGAGAGATGAGGACAGAGTCACGCTGCACGTCTGAGCCAGAGCCAACACCAGCTCTACAACTCCGGGAGACCCTCTGGGACCCACAGAACCCCTCCCCACCCCAGGGCATTTGCACAGGGTCTCTGAAGCACATCTCTACCCTGAAGCCAAGGCCACATGATGGCAGTAACTCAATCAAGTCTAGATGTGCTCCAGACTTCACCAGGAGGATTTCCCCTTCCAGGTTTCCTCTGGAATGTTCTCCCAGACTATCAGTCTTTGAAAACCCCATGGAGCACAGCTCTCCTCGGACATACAGGGGGTCACTGTGAGTAGGAGTCCACTTGTTGGCAACAGGCCCCTGATTTTTGCTGGTTATTGGGCATCAGGTGACTATGAGACTGGTCAGTGAACCATACTCTGAGTAATGAGGATCAACAAACACATTGATTCCTAATTTGAGTGTATCTGGGGATCACCTCTGGGTTTTCTTTAAAACTTCAGATGCCTGGGTCCCACCCACAGAGGTTCTGACCCAACAATCTGGCCCTCGGCCCAGGCCTTGGACCTCAGAAAGTGCCCCAAGTGATTCTTAGCCACAGGCCAAGTGTCTCATGGCTGGTGTGAAGGAAAAAGTGGCTCATCAAATTGCTCTCGAAAGTTCTAGTTACTGAATTACAAACACAGGAGTCCTGCTCTAAGGGGACGGAATGTTGAGAGCACTCGTGGGGTGGGGGCGCGCAGCAGGAGACACTGAGAACAGGGTGCTGGGAATGAAGAGGTGTTGGGGGAGGGGAGGGAAGCCTGTGGGGATCCCAGAATGAGGGCTGTGTAGCAGAAGGCTAAGAACCAGGGAAGGAGGTGTGAGGAGGCGGGCTCAAAGGGGGCAGGCCTCGGGCCATAGTGAGCCACTTGGACCTTCTTCCCAAAGAAGAATCTGATAAGAACTGTTTAGGAAAGGGGGCGTAAGGATGAAGATGCAATTGCAAGAATGCCGTCCATGCTGCCGGGTGGTACATGGGAAAATTGTTGACTTGGTGTGTGTGAGGTACAGGTAACAAATGTACCAAACTCTACAATGGCTGTGCAAACCCACCCTTGCATAGAAACCCCCATTCTAGAAGCTCCTATTCTTAGGCATACTAAACTAAGTTTCTCTTAAGTTGTGTCTCTTGCTGTGAGGCAGGCCCCTAAGGGGGAGGTCTCCAGAGTCCTGGGGTAACACTGTGAGATCAGCACTGGACTGCTAACCACAAGGTTGGCAGTTCAAACCCACCAGCTGTTCCTCAGAAACCCTATATAGGATCACTGTGAGTCAGAACTGACTCGACGGCACTTCATAGCAACCACAACAAGGGGGCTGTAACCGAGTAAGCTAGGCTTGACTATACTACAGAGAGGCCCAGATGCCCTAGAAGGTGGCAGTCAGTCATCCTGGTGTTGTGGTTACCCACCATGTATTTGACACCTAACACACCCTAATTAGCATAACCCAGCCCCTTCCAGGCAAACCCCCTTTTCCCCAAAATTATGATGAATTAAACAAGACCTTTCTCACTTGAAAACCCTTAAGAACCCCAACTAAGTTCTGTTGGGGGACAGCCATTGCTTAGCCATTCTCTGCATCCTTCACGAGCTCTCTTTGACTTTAATAAACTTTGGTTTCTGTGGAACCTCTGAGCCTCTTCTGGTCATTCTGAGCTAATAGAAGGCAAGGATCTAGGTCAGGGCCCAGCTCCAAATGAGGGAGCCCTGTCTGTAACCCTAATGTGTACCCTACTGTATTGATTCTCAACAGCAAACAGCAAAAATACATATTTTAAATTAAGGCCCAGGAGGTTTTGATCACGGAAGTGACAAGATACTATTTGCTTTTGAAAACAGGACTGACTTCAGCTCAGTGAGTAGAATGGTATGAGAGACAGAGAGAAAAGAGAAGAGAGGAGAGACAAAAAAAGAGAGAAGAGAGAGGAGACAGAGGTTCAAATCCCCATGCTCGCCCTTGGAGACAAGCAATTCTAAATGAGTCTACAAAGAGTCATCCTAGGCACCTCCTCTTAGAGCCACTTGGACTTCCAGGAGAGATAAGTCTAGCCCAGGCCCAGTGGCCAGACCAGCCCTTGGCCAGCGACCCACCGGTGCTATTTTGAGTTGGCCTGCTCCCCAGAGGTCTACAGGTTATTTGTTGTTTTCCTACCCTTTCAACTGGCTTGAAACCACCATTCCCAGTCAGCTCCCAGGGGAAGCGGTCAGTCCTGTCTGTGGGGGACCTGGAAGGGATCCCCCAAGTGCCTCCTTGTTGTTAGCTGTTGTGCAGTCAGCTTGACCATACACCCAACAGAAGGAAACATTGTCCAGCCTTGGGTCAGCCTCAGGATCATCAGCATGCCCCTGGGTGTGGCAGAGTAGAAGTGTGTCCTGTAGGGGTTTTACCAGGACTGTCTCAAGGTACCTTGCGGTAGACTGGAAACTACAAGATGTAACCCAGACCTGAACAGCAACTAGGGTCTTTAAAAGCTTGTGAGCAGCCATCTCAGATGCAACTACTGGTTCCTCCCCGTTCAGAGAAAAGAAGAGAGAAGAAAACTGAAGGTGCGGGGAAACCATCAGACCAGTGGACTCATGGACCACGTGAACGTCAGTCTCCACACCCTGAGACCAGAACTAGAAGGTACCTGACCACCACTATCAGCTACGCTGAAAGGAGTCACACTAGAAAGTCCCGGATAAACCTCAAAATCATCAAAAGGTCAGGCTTTCTTGTAGGATAAAGCCTGGCAGAACCTTCAAGGGGATGGCCCCGAATCACCCTTCAGGTCTGGAAATGAACTCACACCTGTGGCCCAATTTTCAGGGTAACACAGTGATGGCAGGGAGGGGAGTGACCATTCAGATTAAAGGGGTAGCATTTACCTAAGGACAGGGTGCAGAAAGATTAGGAATCAAGAAACCCAGGAAGGAAGTGGGATCAATGATGTTACAGTGTGTGGATGGCGATTAATGAGGACATGAAACAAGATGTGTATGAATGTTGTTATCGCTAGGTGCCATCAAATCAGTACCAACTCATAGCGACCCTATGCACAACAGAATCAAACACTGCCCGGTCCTGGGCCAACCTCACAATCGCTGCTACGTTTGAGCCCATCGCTGCCACCACTGTGCCAATCCATCTCATTGGGGGTCTTCCTCTTTTTCTCTGACCCCTCCACTTTACCAAACATGATATCCTCCAGTGACTGGTCCCTCCTGACAGTATGTCCAAAGTGAGATGAAGTCTGGCCATCCTGGCTTCCAAGGAGAATAGAACAGCCTCAGAGGGTTTCCAGTCAGGATGGCCAGACTTTGTGTCTCATACTTCAGACTATTATCGGGAGGGACCAGTCCCTGGAGAAGGACATCATGCTTGGTTAAATAGAGGGTCAAGGCAAGAGGGAAATCCAAACAAGATGGGTAGACACAGTGGCTGAAATCGTGGGCCAAACGCAACAACGACTGTGGGATGGCACAGGACAAGCAGTGATTCATTGTGCCGTACACGCGTCTCTAGGAGTCGGAAGCAGACTGCCACATCTTTCTACTGAGGAGCAGCTGGGTGGATTGAAACCACAGACCTTTTGGGAGGGCTCGCTCCAAGATGTCAACTCCCCAGAAATTAGGTTTCCAAACAAATCTGGCTGGAACCCAAACAAAAATAGTTGCATCATATTTTCTACAATCACTGAGGGGACAATGTAGTACAAATAGCCCTGGTCAGCCCCCTCTCTGGGTGGGGAGAGGGTGAAGAAGGGGAAAGAATTTGACAAACTCTTCACTTGCACAAGTGGACTCAATTAGGTGAGAAAAATGCTCTAAAGGGGCAGGAGCCTGGTCCAAGAGTGTCTATGAACTTGATCATTTCAAAATGTATCAGTGAGCTTGGAGAAGTGAACTCAATTAAAAATCATTTTAATGATGTTACACTGAGTGGAAGAAAAAAAAAACACAAAAAACCACCTAGTGTATTTTTAGTGCCAAGGTTCCTTATATAAGAGGCAGTGTTTCTGCAAGCACAGAAATCAAACTGATGGGTGCATGCATGGTTTACTTAAAAAAAAAAAAAAAATGCCATTTGGGGCTGGTCCTTTCTCCCTTGTTTTAGGATTGGCTCCAAGCTCCTGAAGCAGGTTGTGGATCATTTCCACCCAGGAAAGCCCAAAGAGAAAGGAAAGCTGGGAGCTGGGGAGGGCAGGGGGAGACCAGCACTCCTGAAAACAGGGCACAATGCACTGTGTTCAAAGGTAACATCAAAGTCCTGACTGATGGCCAGGAGAGATTCCCCCTGCCCCCTGCACGCATCCACAGGTACAGCTCTGCAGGGATTCTGGGCTCCCAGGACCCACCCAGCATGATCAGCAGTGCCTGCAAGCTCCTAAAAATAAACATCTGCTCAGCTCCGGCCCCTGCTGCAACCCCACCTGGCCCTAGGGCAGCCTCACTTCCAAAGACCAAGAGCTGCCTGGCTTGCAGCCAGATGGGCAGGAGAGCCTGGGATGGTTGGGAATCAGCCCAAAGGCAGGGTCTAACAGAAAAGACCACTTAGGGAGCTTCCCTCGGGTCTTCCTCATCCACAGAGGGCTTCAGAGGTGCCAGGGGTAACCACAAAGACCAGGGGGAATTCAGAAGCAGTTCTGGGGAGCACCAAGACATGCATTCTCACCTCAAATGTAGAAAATGCTGTCAAATCAGTCCCTTGACTCATACAACCCCATGCACTACGAAATAAACACTGCCCCATCCTGAGCGGTCCCCACGATAGGTCACCGCAGCTGGGACTATCATAATTCACAGGGCTCTCAGGCTGATTTTCAGAAACAGCTTGTCAGGTCTCTCTCTCCAGTCTCTCTTAGTCTGGGAACAATGTTAAAACCTGTCCAATATCCTCACAACGTGCAAGACTCCCCAGATGGATGAGTGGGGCTGTTCATGAGGTACACTGGTCTCTAATCAGAACGTTTGCTTCAAGCTCCATAGACCCAAGAATCCCCTATTTGGGGGAGCCCTGATAGTCACATGTAATTTTCCACATGTACGATTGTTGTTAAGCACTGCCGAGTCCGTTCCGACTCACAGTGACCCTGTACAGGGTTTCCCAGGAGCAGCTGGTGGTTGTGAACCACTGACCTTGTAGTTTGCAGACCACTAGTGACCCTACAGCACCACAGCAGGGGTCTTCAGGTGTATTAATGAGCCACAGGGAAATACTCCTGTGCAGACCCTTTCCACAGAAGCTGACCTGGAGATCTGCTTAGGGCAGGGCCATCGGGGAGAGAGGGTCTACAGTGTGGAGAGCCTGGGCACTGGGTTTCTTCTGGACTTTTCTTTGAGGAATAGGGCAGATAGGAAGCTGAGGAGCAGTGTAGAGGACAAGACGAGAGGATAAAATCGGTCATCAGGAAGCACAGCAGAATTTGGTCCACCAGGAGCTCCAGCCATGACCTTGGTTGTCTACTGGTATCTGGAGCTGTGTTGGTCAGTCAATCATTTGCTTCCATTCACCCTCAGTTTCCTTTCGTCTAAAATGGGGATTGGGGATCATAAGACTTTTGGTCCCTAGGATAACCTTGCTCCTTGTATCATTCCAACCTTATCTCTGAGAGTTTCCCAACAGCCCTAACATGTACGTCAGCCTAGTCTTGATAGCCTTCCATCTTTGCTTTATATCGTCTGTCCCGCCTGGAACATACCCAGCCCACCTCTCCTACCCAATCCAGCCCCAACCCCAGCATCTCCTGCTCCTCCCTTGGACTACCCACCAGTCAAGAACACCCCAGATTCCACCCATGAACTTCTCAATAGTGCATCATTTCACACAGTTAAAGGGTCAACTTCACAACCAAAGGAGACGTGGTGGCACAGGGGTTAAGTAGTCGACAACAATCCAAAAAGTCAGCGATTCAAATGCACCAGCTGCTCCTTGAGAGACAAGGCTGACGATTTAGTCCCGTAAAGATGACACCCTTGGAAACCGCATGGGACAGTTCTACTCTGTCTTGGGGTATCCCTATGAGCTGGAATCCATCCGCCGACATTCAACAACCCAACCCAGATAAGTCCACTCCACTAAACCTCAGATGAAGCCCAACACCATCCCAACAGCCTCCACCATTCTGGGCACCTACAGTTGTGATTCAGGAGGAGCTCACTGAATTATACTTCTTGCGGTGTTGTTATATAACGTTGAGTCGGTTCCTGTATAGGGTTTCCAAGGAGCAATTGGTGGGTTTCAACTACCGACCTTGTGGTTAGCAGTCCAGTGCTTCTGCTACAACACCACCCCATGGCTCCTGAATTAGTAAGGACTGTTGGAGCTGGTCTCAGACCCCCACAAAGAACCAAGCTGCAGACTGCCACTCAAGGACTAAATGATCTCTCAGGAGGCACCCTCCCAGCCAGGAGAGGTGAGGTTTAGCTGCAGTAACAAACGGTCACAGAATCTCAGTCACTTTGAACAACAAAGACTTTTCTTTCTCACATTACTTTTCTATCACCAGGACCTGGGCTGATGGAACAACTTCTATCTGGACTATTCCAGGTGGTCATGGCAGCAAAGAAACAGGACAGGGTGAACCACACACGCGGTCTTAAACCTTCTGTCCGAAAGCAACAACATGCCTTCCCATCGTAAATCAATGACCGTGGTCACTGACCCGAGAAAATCACGTGACTGTATTCCAGTTCCACAGCTGGTGGGAGAGAAGCACCAACTATTCGTGATTCAAAAGGCCAACATCAGCCATCACTTTCCAGGACACATCTGGGCTTGCAGACAGAAGACAAGAGGTGTACACTCCAACTTGGATGTCTCTGACCATTCTTCCCTGGGTCACTCCTATCTCTGCTCCATCCACATTACCGCTAACCCCAATTAAGGGGAGGTGGCTCTGCGTTACAATTCCAGTTGTTCTGGACACACTAACGAGCCGTGGATGAAAAAGAATACACAAAACTGGCAAAGCAGACCACCAGAGCCATCAAATTACTCACCTCTTTGAATTCCAGCGTAAGGAAAACATCTCCTTTGAAGGACGTAGGTCTTGTCGGTGGTCTCTGACCTGTCCTTACCCAAGGCACACCTCCACTGTCTAAGCGCCCTGGTGAAACTTCCATTTGGTTTCTCCCTCAGGAAGGGAGAGGGGTGTTCTGGTGCCCACACATCCTGGGGCAGGGGGAGGCGGACAGGCGCCACCTGCTCCGGACGTAGTGGCTCAGAGCCTCTTGTGGTTCCAAGTAGCCGGGAAGCTGGGCCCAGAAGGAGCTTGGCTTGGTTCTGTGAATGCTGCCATGGAGCCAGGCCACTCTGAGGAGCTTTCTCTCTGTGAATGTGTCACCCTGCTGCTAAAGCCCACCCCGTGTGTGAGTGTATGTGTGAGCGTGTGTGTGATTCCCTACTGTGTGTCTGTGTGTGTGTGTGAGAATCTCTCTATGTGACCAAGTTTATCTGTGTGGCTGTCTGTGTGTGGTGTGTGTCTCCGTATACATGTGAATGTGTGTGAGTGTATTTCTCTGCGTGAGTGTTTATGTGTCTTTGTCTATGTGAATATATGTGTTCGTGTGAGTGTGTGGCTGTATATGTGTGAATGTGTGAGTGTGTCTGTGTCTATGTGTGTGTCTATGTGTATGCCTGAGTGTAAATGTGAGTGTGTGTCTGTGTGTGCATATGTGTGCCCCTGTGTGTCTCTGTATATGTGTGAATGTGTGAGTGTGTCTGTGTCTATGTGTGTGTCTATGTGTATGCCTGAGTGTAAATGTGAGTGTGTGTCTGTGTGTGCATATGTGTGCCCCTGTGTGTCTCTGTATGTGTGAATGTGTGTGTATCTCTATGTGTGTGATTAAGTGTCTCTGTGTACATGTGAGCGTGTGTGTCTCTATGTGTGTGACTGTGTGTCTCTGTGTATGTGTGAACATGTGTGTCTCTATGTGTATGATTATGTGTCTTTGTGTATGTGTGAATGTGTGTATCTCTATGTGTGTGATTATGTGTCTCTGTGTACTTGTGAGCGTGTGTGTCTCTATGTGTATGACTGTGTGTCTCTGTGTATATGTGAACATGTGTGTGTCTCTATGTGTGTGACTGTGTGTCTCTGTGCATGTGTGAACGTGTGTGTCTCTATGTGTGAATGCATATCTCTGTATACTTGTGAATGTGTATGTGTCTATGTGTGTGACCATGTGTCTCTGTGTATGTGTGAACATGTGTGTCTCTATTGTGTGACTTGTGTCTCTGTGTATGTGTGAACATGTGTGTCTATATGTGTGTGTGGCTGTATAGCTGTGTACGTGTGAACATATGTGTCTCTGTGTGACTTGTGTCTCTGTGTACGTGTGAACATGTGTGTATTGATGTGTGTGACTGTGTGTCTCTGTGTATGCATAAGCATGTGTGTTTCTATG
>NW_006408650.1:3323184-3327914 GCF_000296735.1 Chrysochloris asiatica | reverse complement strand
TGTGTGACTGTGTGTCTCTGTGTATGCATAAGCATGTGTGTTTCTATGTGTATGACTGTATATATCTGTGTATGTGTGAACAGGTGTGTCTCTATGTGTGTCTCTCTGTGAACATGTGTGTCTCCATGTGTGTGGCCATGTGTTTCTGTGTATGTGTGAGTGTGTGTGTCTCTATGGGTATAACTATGTGTCTCTGTGTACATGTGACCATGTGTGTCTCTATGTGTGTGGCCGTGTGTTTCTGTGTACATGTGTGTCTCTGTGTATGTGTGAACACATGTGCCTCTATGCATGTCTCTCTCTGTGAACATGTGTGTCTCTATGTGTGTGGCCATGTGTTTCTGTGTGTGAGTGTGTGTGTGTCTTTATGGGTATAACTATGTGTCTCTGTGTACATGTGACCCTGTGTGTCTGTGTGTGTGACCATGTGCTTCTGTGTATGTGTGAGCATGTGTGTCTCTGTGTATGCGTGAGCGTGTGCGTCTCTGTGTATGTGTGAATGTGTGACTGTGTGGCCTGGGGCGGGCAGGCACTGGGTTCCTGCATCTCCCCTGGGCCCCCTCTTCTCTCCCCTCTTCACGGCCTCCCTCTGTCCTTCACTGATGCCTTGGGATTGGACAAGGAAGATCTTTCTCTTCTCGTTCCAGTCTCTGCTGAGGACTTGGCTCCTGGTGGGGTCTCACACACTACCCACCCACATGGGAACATGGGGCCATGAGGATGGTGTGGGGGAGGAGCCATATTCTGAAAAGGGCTGGATTTAAGAGAAGAGGATGTGCCCAGAGAGGCCAAGCAGAGGCAGGTGAGCACAGGAGTGTCTGCACCAGGTGAGGACAAAAACAGGGTGTTGTCCCAGTCCCCAGCCCAGGGAGCGTGTACAGGGGGAACGTGACCAGGTATGGGGAACTCCACATGGCAAGGAGCGAGCAGAGGCATCTGAGCTCAGTATGGACAGAGGGGCAGGATAGGGTCTGAAGCAAGGAGAGCGAAATGTTAGGAAGGGCTTTGTGGGTGGGTGGGAAAGGAGCAGACACCTGGCAGGAAGGTGGACTTGGACACAGCACTGCTTTGACAAAATCCCCTAAACTCAAGTGTCACGGGCCAGCTCCTATAGCCCAGGCCACATCCTTCAAGACCGGATGGATCCCCAACATCTATGCAGCTGCCTATGCTTGCAAAAGAGTCCCTGAATGTCGCACCTTCCTGAAAATACTCCCTTTGCAATGTGACTTTATGGTCCCCCTCTTGGTGTGGTGCCATAGGATAAGCAATGGACTGCTAACGACAAGGTGGTGGTTCAAATTCACCAGCTGATGCTCCTTGGAAACCCTATGCAGAGTGGCTATGAGTTGGAACCGACTTGACAGTATTTAACAACAACAGCAAAAGAAGTTGGAATCCACTTTCTCACCTCTTGAACTAGGGCTGGCCTTTGACACCTGGCCAGTGGATGCACTGAAACTAACCATGGACCAACTGAAAGGCCAGGCCTCAGCAAGCTTGTCCATTTCCTGTCTTGGAACCCAGCCAGTGACATTTGGCCCAGCGTGAGCTAGCCTGCTGGAGGTCAAAACGCCATGTAGAACAGAAACAAGTGGTCAAATCCCCAGCCAACCCACCAGCTGACCAGAGAAGCCAGGGTGAATCCTGCTGGGGTCACTCCTGCACAGTCAAGACCAAATTAGTGGATGTACCCAACTCACCCAAGCACCCAGAGAGAGATGCACAGGCAACAGTAACTGACTATTGTTTCAAGCTACTGAGTCCGGGCATGTTTGTTACACGGCAGCAGCTAACAATGTAGCCTCCCTGTCCCATAGCACCGGCATGCATTACAACTTAACCTTGCTTCTCAGTGTTAGACAGAACTCAGTGGAGACAGACAGTTGGCATAACTCTGGTAAGGCTCACCATTGAGCTACGTGAGGAGATCTCTGGCTTAAGTTTTTCCTGGACTTTAAGAATCCGTTTGGAACCTCCCTACAGGATTCTAAGTAGCATCCTTTCCTGGACTTCTCTAGAGAGTCTGGTTCTGTTTGCTGGAGAGCGTGTGCATTGGAAGCCTTTCAAATCCCACACTTTTCTCTGATGGCATCCGGGGCATTTGATTGTGTGAAAGAGGGTGATGTGCTTGTAATTGCTGTCAATTTTCCTTTACAACTCTGAATTTGCATCTATGCAAGGCTGGTAATTCTTATCTGAATGCCAAGCACACACACAAAAAAAATGAAAGTTATTTTAAATAACTGGGAAAATTCCATGCTGGAGGTAAAAAAATAAAATAGAATCATTTGTTGCTGCAGATGCCAGAGCTGCTGGATGCAAGCAGAAGGGTGAACAATGAACTCTAGGACATCCGCCTGTATGCACCAACTCCCCAAGACCTCCAATCCCAAGATCGAGGAGGAGAAGATGGTGTGTGGACAGGAGAACGCTGCCCAACATCAGAGTCCCTGAGACACACTATCATTGTGACCCTCACCTCATCCTTTGAGATGGGCAGGGACAGAGAGCTGCGTGAATGTCTCATGAGAAGCTCCAAGGAGCTAAGGGGCATGTGTGACGCCACACTGGCTGGGTCCCACCTCGAGGTTCCGTGTCTTTGCAGAAGCCAGCTGCAGGGTGGGGACCTAGGCACATGCTCTTAGAATCCCTGACTTGGAGTCATCTGCCCTCATGACCAATTCTGCTCAGAAGAATGAGGGGGTAGAGGTACAGCCACAGCAGGAAGACCAGCAAGATGCCGGTATCTTCTACAAACCCGAGGGGGCCTCCGACTGGTCCCTTAGCCCAGGCCAAGCAGCCTCCTCACAACCCCAGAGCGGCAGACTTGGCTCAAGAGTTCTTCCAGGACACAGACCAGGTTTGGGGAATGGGAACACCGAGATGGCCACTGCCAATACCACCGGGCCTCCTTCAATTCAAGACTGTCCACACATAGTCTGCGTCAGGATCCTGTGGGGAGCTGGGAATCCTGTGGTTCGGGGCTAGAGTCTGAGCCTGGGAATCTGCATCTTTCAGGCGAGAAATACAGCTATAGGAAGAGGCAGGGAGACCAGAAGAGTGAGGGGTAGAGCCAGGAAAACTTATAATCAAGAACCAATGGTTTTGAAGGAAGAAGTCCAAGGTACACAGAAGGCATTGGTGACAAACAAGACTTTAGGAACTTATGGAGCATCGATTGAGATGTCTCAACGAACGGTTGCACACAGGAAGCACTCAGCCGTTTATGTTAAGGAATCAGGGAGAACAGTGAGAGAGACCAGCCTCATGGAATAAGGGAACTCTTGAGCTGCGACTTCAAGTAGGCGTTTCCAGGTGGGGTGGGGCTGGGAGTGCGTGGGCCAGCTGGATCTGACTTTTGTGCCCACAGTGATGCCCATAAACAAATGTTTTAGAGCCTTAATGTGGATCAGGACCCAAACGAGGTAACTTTTCAAGTGCTTTCTGGTCCCCCAATCCCTTCCAGAATCACTGTGGCAGGTAACCTTAACCCTGGGTGCTCTGGGTGCATGAACAGGGTGGGGCTTTGTATCAGCCACCACCTGGACTGAAGACTACCCTCCAGGCGCCCAGCATGGAGTCTAATAAACATGGGTCAGCGGATGTGCTGACCCCAACAAATGCTAATTGGGAAGGAGACCCTGCTGCTATTTTGTGTATCGATCCATCTTGCTCCTCCCCGCACCATCCCATCAGGGATGTTTGTTTCCCTAGGCATGAGCGGATGCCTGCAAGGAGTACTGGCCCCATTGGTAAGCACTGGGTGCCCCCTGCAGAGTCCAGTCCTGACCATGCACCTGCCTAGAAGGCAGCCTCCTCCTTCCCAGCCCCAGCCCTTCACCTCCATGCCTCCCTCCCCTCCCAGCCACTGTGGGAGGACGTGGTGTCCATGTGCAGCCTTTGCTATGTACCGGGACAGCTTCCAGAAAGTGGGGCTCCAAGGGAAGAATGAGTGAGTCAGGGAGGACAAGGATGTGGGAAGGGCCCCCAGCGCCCCAGAGGCTCAGCCTGTGGGGTGGGCCAGTGCGGGCGAAGGGAATGTAGGAAGTGGAGAAACAAACAGCTCAAAGCATTTCCTTCCACCTCCAAGGAGCCCTGATGGTACAGGGAGTGAGACGTTGGCTGCTAACCTCAAAATCAGCGGTTCAAACCCACCAGCCGCTCCTTGGAAACAGATGAGACCATGTTTTCTCATAAGGAGCAGGTCTCCTCTGTCCTGCAGGATTGCTGGGAGTGAGAAGTGAAGGGTTTTCCCCTTCACCTCAATCCCATCAGTTTCACTCCAAGCCCCTACTCTCCCATGTCTCCCCACCATACAGTCCTGCCTCAGCTCCCACCCCATTCCACAGTGGCGGGGCTGGTGGTGCAGATGCACATAATGCTCTAAAGGCTCATTTTAAACTCTGGCCGGGCATCAACCGAAGAGAGTGGGGCTCTCAGCGTGTCAACGCCAAGGGTTCCTTCCAGGGAAAGACAAGCACAGGAAGGAGCGTGTGTCCTTGTCTTTTGTTTAGAAGGCAAAGGAAGACCCTGCAGAGCTGGGATCTCACTGGTCATCCAAAGAAGCCACCAAAACCACCATCCATAAGACCACAGCCTTCTGTATGGATTACAGCTCAATGTCAAGAAAACAAAAATCCTCACCACTGGACCAATAAACAACATTCTTATCAACAGAGAAAAGATTGAAGTTGTCAAAGACTTCATTCTTCTTGGATCAACTATCA
>NW_006408650.1:3307204-3322641 GCF_000296735.1 Chrysochloris asiatica | reverse complement strand
GTTCTGCTGTGCATAAGGTCGCTATGGGTCAGTACCAACTCGATGGCACCTAACAACAACAACAACAACACACACACCTTGGTGCTCCTTGTTGTTGTTGAGTGCTGTTGAGCCGGTTCCGACTCATAGTGACCCTGTATAGCTTTCTGAGGAGCGGTTGGTGAGTATGAACCATCAACCTTGTGGTTCAAACCAACCTTGTGGTCAAGTTGCTTAGGTAACAACATCACAGTGACCCCAAAACGCAAACTGCATTTGAGATCAAGAACTCCACCTGACAGGTAAGAAGGTTAAAGGCCAACAATGTCCTGAAGGTGCCGGGGCTGCCCCCTTTCCCAACTGGATGCCCCCTCCCCATTTCATGACATGTGTCACCCCCTTCTCTAGCATTAGGAGGAGACCAGAGACGTGCACGTGGCCCTGGGAGCAACGTTCTCAATCAGACCACACAGAAGAGGATAGTGGGGAGAGGGCTGGGCAAGGGGCCTGCAAAGGTCCTGCCCCCGCTCCTAGACATCATTGAAGGCGGAGAAGCACTCAGCTGCTAACCAAAAGGTGAGCAGTTCAAAACCCCCAGTGGCTCTTCGGAAGAGCCATCTACTTTGTCACATGGGGTCACTATGAGTTGGTCCCTTGGTACCCCACCCACCACTACAAAGAGGAAGGGAGCTGAGGATTGCTCAGTTTGTCTCTTGGCTCCAGCCCCTCTGAGGAGAGTCCTGAGTGGTGCCCACCTATCTGTCTCAGTGCTGAGGACCCTACACCTCAGCCCAGCCTTTTAAACAGTCTGCTAGTACCTGACCCAGCTCTCATGCACACACACCCTCACTGTTCTGGGAACATGAGCCCCAGGAAGACCAGGGTTAAGGACGAAGAGCTCCAGCCCACATAAAGCATCTGTGGAGGTCCTGGGAGGGGGCATGTGACACATCCACTCAACTGAGGGACGGTGGCTCTATGAGCATTGAGGGACTAGCAGCGCCAGGAAGGACATCATCTGTCATTCTGGAATCCCTGGGGGCTGGGATGGGGATACATCATCCACACGCACATGACCACCTAAGCACCACAAGCAAGGGTCTGGTCCACTAGCCTCCAGATGCTCATTCAAGACCGTTCAATGAGCACCAGTTGTGTACCAGGCCCGGGGTGTAAAAGTAAAAATGTGGCAAAGTGCCCCCACCCCGACTTCAGGAGGTGGGGTTCATCTTATACCCCTCACCCAGACCTGTCTTTCCTCCTCTTGATCTAGGCTGCAAGTTTCACACAGGTCCCCTGATACACAGCCCAAGACAGGGCTCGAAAACGTAATGATTGTTTGAGAGGAACTCCAGGAGGTAGGAGTGAGGCAGAGATGTAGGAAGGTCATGGGGGTGTGTGCATGCTTACCATTTGTCTGTTTCATGATACTGATGACTCCTGTGGACAACTGGGGCTCACTCCATCTAGAACCTTCTGGAGGACAGGCTCCGTGGGTGGGATGGGGGTCCCTGAGTGCATAACTGTCCACCCTGCCTGGACCTGTCAGCAGCTGCTCACGGTCTCATCCCCCTGGGGCTCTGCCGGGAAAGCCAAGGTGCCGGGTGTCCTGAGGCTGAGCCCAGAGACCTGCCTTGGGCACCAGACATGTGTCCTCAGCCCCTGGGGGATGAGGCTTCTCCTTGACCCAGAGAAACAGCCCCAAGAGCGTGTTTATGGGGGAGTGCTCCACCTACCTCCCAGCCCCATCCTTGCCCCTCAAACCTCAGCTTTTCAAACAACGGCAGCCTGAGACTGGTCACTCTAAGAGGCCTTGATGTCCGCTTTCCACCAACAGTGTCATCCTCAACCCCATCAGCACTGCCCACCAACCCACTCCCCTGTCCTGGCAGACCCCAAACATAGTCTACACAGCAGATTGAGAAGTCAAGTGCATCGTGACCCCATGACAGAAAAAGAAGGGTCCTCAGGTTAGTGAGAAATACGACCATGTTTCTGTGGGGTCCTGGGTACTCAGGGACCCCTCATCCATTGGTGGTCTCAGCTGCACAGCCCTCCAGTGACAGGGATGGTGGAGGCTGCTCTGGGAGACACCCAAACCCCACCCCCTCCATCACTGAAACAAAACAAAACAAAATCACTGTCACCAAGTCATTCCGACTCCGAGAGACCCCACAGGACAGAATAGAAAGGCCTCATGGGGAAATATTTACAGGAGCAGACAGCCTCATATTTCCCCACCACCACCACCACTGCTGGAGGGCTTGTACCACCAACCTTACCGTTAGCAGCCTGATATCTAACCCACTGCACCACCAGGGCACCAGTCACAGAGAAATCTGTACAACGGGGGAAGGTGTGTGAGAGACCACGCCTGCCGCGTCCCTCCCTGGCTGCATCCAGTGGCCTCCCCTGCCTCTTCCCCTTTGCTCTTTTCTCCTCGGGGTCTCCAGGCTCCCCTCACGTGTGCACGCCTGCACATGTGTGTTGCGTTTGATCCCAACCTTTAGATGAGGCTTTGATGAGAATTCACAATCCCCCCGGGGCCTCTGTCTTGCAAAGACTGCCTTTTTAACACTGTTAAGGCCTTAATTCTACTAAGCTTCGTCACTGTTACAGAACCAGGCCGCCCGGAATTGTCTGTCAGCAGGAAGGGTGGACCAGAAGATGGGGACCCCTCAAGGAGAAGAGACAAGGGGTCGGGGAAAAGACCATGAGAGACGAAGTGCCTTTCGAGTACCGGGAGCCAGGGTCTGCTCCTGGTGCATCTTAGAGGAGGGGGGAGGAACAGAAAAGCCAGCACCTCCTCCCCCGACAACCAAACACTCAAGGTGTACCAGTCACCACAAGAGGCCCCAGGTATGCTAGATAAGCAAAGACAATGCACATCTGTTGAGTATGCCGTTGTTAGCCACCATTAAGTCAGCCCCCATGGAACACAACCTGCCAATTCCTGCACCATCCCCCACAACCAGTTGGGGATTGGGCCATTGTGATTTTATAAGGTTTTCAGGAGATCACCAAGCCTTTATTCTAAGCCCATCTTAACCTGCTCAGCATCCCAGCACAATGTAAGCCTCTGGAGACAGACCGGCCGTGATTTGCTGGAGGTACATTGGGCAGAAATCGAACCCCAGTCTCCCACATGGAAAGCAAGGATTCTACCACTGAACCCTCCGACATTCCCCTAGGCTTAAATATGACAACGCATGTTGAATGTTTCCTTATTCCGTTTAAGTGCATTGTGGGTATCTTTGCATCCCATCCTTCACTGCTGCATGTTGTTGTTAGGTGCCGTCGAGTCAGTTCCGGCTCATGGCTACTCCGTGGACTGAAGCGCTGTCTAGTCCTACACCAGTCTCACCATCATTGCTACGCTGAAACCCATTGTTGTAGTCACTGTATCAATTCGTCTTGTTGAGGGCCTTCCTCTTTTACGCTGACCCTCTACTTTATTAAGCCATGATGTCTTCTCCAGGGACTGACCTCTCTTGATAACATGTCCAGAGTGGTGGCTGTGTGCCGTGGAGTCAGTTCTGACTCATAGCAAGCCTGTACAGGGTTTCCGAGGCTGTAAATCTTTATGGGAGCAGAATGCCTCATCTTTCTCCTGCGGAACAGCTGGTAGTTTTGAACTGCTGACCTTGAGGTTCGCAGCCTGATTCGTAACCACTACGCTACCAGAGCTCCAATGAGGTAAAGTCTCACTGCCCTCCTTCAAGGAACATTCAGGCTGTACTTCTCCCAAGACGGATTTGCTTGGTTTTGCATTCCAAGATGTATACAATATTCTTCATCAACACTATAGTTCAAAGACATTCATTCTTCAGTTTTCCTGACTCATTTTGTCAGCTTTCACAAGTTTATGAGGCAATTGAACCTCCAATGACTTAGATCAGGCACACCTTAGTCCTCAAAGTGACATCTTTGCTTTTTGTACACTTTAGAGAGGTCTTTTGCAACAGACTTTCCCAATGCAATAAACTGATTTCTTGACATCTGCTTCCATGGGCATTGGTTGTGAATCCAAGGAAACTACAATCTTGGACAACTTCAATCTTTTTTCCATTCATCATGACGTTGCTTATGGGTCCAGTTGTAAGGCTTCCTGTTTTCTTTATTTGGAGATAGAACTCATACTGAAGGCTGTAGTAGTCTTTGATATTCATCAGTATTTCAAAAGTTCTTTGCTTTCAACAAGTAAGATTGTACCCTCTACATATTACAGATTGTTCATGACTTTTCCCCCATTTTTGAGGCTGTTTTTCCTCATCTAGTCCAGATTCTTAGATTATTTGCTCAGCATACAAATTGAACAAGGGTAGTGAAAGGAGGCAACCCTAGCCCACACCTTTCCTAATTTTAAACCACACAATATTGCCTTGTTCTGTTTGAATGACTACCTCTTAGTCTACGTACGGGTTTCACCTGAGCACAATTAGGTGTTCTGAAATCTCCAACTTCACAACGTTATCTATAATTTGTTATGGTCCACCCATTTGAATGCCTTTGCACAGTCAATAAAACATAGGTAAGCATCTTTCTGGTAGTCTTTGCTTTTAGTCAAGATCCATCTGACGTCACCAGTGATATCCCCCATTCCATGTCCTCTGCTAAATCCAGCTTGAACTTCTGACCATCCTCTGTTGCTGTATTGCTGCAGCTGTTTTTAAATAATCTTCAGCAAAACTGTACTTGACGGTGATACTAGTGATTATGCCCACATTCTGCTCTATCATCTTTCTTAGGAATGGGAACAAATAGGGATCTCTTGGATTGGTTAGCCAGGCGGTGGCTCGCTCCCAGATTTCGTGGCATAGAGTACACGCCTTCAGTACTGGATCTATTTGTTCAGACATTTCTATTGGTATTCCAACAGTTCCTGGAGCCTTGGTTTTTCACTAATGCCTTCAGTGTGGCTTGGACTTCTTCCTTCAGTACTTTGGTTCTTGACCATACGCTACTTCCTGAAATGGTTGGACCTCTGCAAATTCATTTTGATACAGTGACTGTATTCCCTCCATCTTCTTTTGACACTTCCTAAATTGTAGCATAGTGGTAGCGTACCTAAATGGCAGCATAGTGGTTACGAATAGGGCTGCTAACCTCAAGGTCAGCAGTTCGAAACTCCCAGTCGTTCTGAGGGAGAAAGATGAGGCTTTCGGCTCTCATAAGGATTTATAGCCTTGGAAACCGTGATCAGGGTCACTATGAGTCGGAACTGACTCCACGGTCACGGTACTTAACAACAACAAATTGTTCTGGATTTTGTCCACCGAATCCTTCAGTATTGTAAGTCGAGGCTTGGATTTTTTTCTTCAGTTTTTTCAGCATGAGAAATGTTGAGCATGATCTCCACTTTGGAACTTCTCACTCCAGGTTTGTGCACAGTTCATTATACTTCACTCTGTCTTCTAACGCTGTCCTGTGAAATCTGCTCAGCTCTTTTACTTCATCCTGCTCTTGCTTGTCTACATTCAAGAGCAAGTTTTAGAATCTCTTCTAACATCCATTTTGGTCTTTTCTTTCTTTCCTGTCTTTTGAATGACCTTTTGTTTTCTTCCTATGTGCTGTCCTTGATGTCATCACACAACTTGTCTGGTCTTCAGCCATTAGTGTTCAACATGTCATTCTTGAGATGGTCTCGAAATTCAGGTTAAATATCCTTAAGGTCATACTTTGATTCTTGTGAACTTGTTTTTATTCTTTTCAACTATATGGATAGGATTCCTGGTGTGCAGCTGTAGGATCAGCACTGGACTGACAGCCACAAGGTTCAAACCCACCAGCTGCTCCTCAGAAACCCTATACAAGCTTGCTATGAGTCAGAAGCAACTCGACAGCACTTAATAACAGCATATGAAGAGATGATTACTTCTCTAAAGGCTGTGGCCAATCCCCACTGCAGGGGAATCACTAACAGTAGGGGCACTTGGAAGAGCGGGGTGCCATGGAGAGAGGGTGTGGGGTGGCACTCCACACTGGCTGCCAAATCACAAGGGGTTCGCATGCATTCTAATAACTGTCCTATCATTGCAAGGGAAGGCAAGGTATCCTTGGCCTGTGGGCAGCAGTTTCTTGGACTCCACAAAACATAATTGTGAAGGCCAGTCTGACAGCGGAGAAATATGCAACGCATTCACAAGCTAAATATAAATCATATTGATTGGTCTGCCGTTCTGAATTGTCCGTTTCACTTCTGTTTTCCATTCACATCGATAATCATGGCTGACCCCCCGTAATGAGCTGCAGTGCATTCCAAAGGATGCTGCTAGTCCAGGGGTCATGCATTTAGAGGAGTCTTGGCATCTCTTCCAGAATAGTCCAGCATCTTCTAGAACTTTCCTACTACTTTGTCCTCTTTCTACTCCTCACTGCACAATCAGGAAAACAGACTAGGCATATCTTAGATGCCCCTCTTGAAGGCATTCTGCTCTGTTTGGTAGTTGACTCTCAGGCTGGGAACACAATCCCATACTGGGTTCACTTCCAGACTGAAAGGAAGGTAGCTATCATGGCTGCTATACCTCCTTACTGCTGCCAACCCCACGGGCTGAGCCAGGGACTGTGTCCTCTCTCAGCCAGAAACCACGAAGCTTCCCCCCACCTCAGGCACCAAAGGTACCATGGGCCCTGTACTGACCAGCCAGGTCAGAGTCAGGACTCGGTACACCTTCACACCAGCAGGGTCCAGCAGAGCCACTAGACACAGAAAAGGGAAGGCCTGGAAACCCCAGAGATCAGTCACTGGGGCGGGGGCCCAGTCAGGATGGAGGGCGAATGAGGCCCTTTGTGATGGGCTGCCCTGTTGCCGTCCTAACCCCTGGAACTTGTGACCCTGTTTGGAAATAGGATCTTTGGAGATGCCATCAGTTCAGTTAACATGCAGGCACACTGGGCCAGGGTGGGCCTTAGTCCCAATCGCTATGGTGATACCCGTATCAGAGAGAGCACACACAGTCAGAGCAAGTTCTTGTCACAACCTAGGAACACCAAGCACCACCGACAGCCTCCTGAAGATGGGAGAGGCCTGGGGACGAGTCTCTCAGAGCCTCAGAAAGAACCACCATGGCCAGCATCTTGATTTGGACTCTCAACCTGGGCCACTCCCAGGTATCACATTTCTGCATCCTGAATCGAGGAGGTTAAGCTGGCAGGGTCTCAAGGTCCAGGGCATGCACTTCACTCTTGACTTTTCTTTCTTGATGGTAGTGAAATTATCCCCACCCCACCCCCGCCTTGGTCTAGCTTCTTTATCCATCCTGGACCTGCTGTCTCCCATCATCTCTCTACTACCTGCCCTCCCCCCCCCAACTTCTGCACTGTCAGGGACACCTGGCACAACCCATCCTGCAGGAAGTACTACCGCTGTAGGGGAGGGGAGAACAGTCCACAGGTGTGTGAATGCCTCCGGTGGTACCAGGACCTAGAGGTACAACCAGACAGCAGGAGTGCTCTCCTGCAGAAGCCAGTGGACTGGTGACTGAACACATGCACAGACATGCACACACACGAGCACATATGTGCACACATACATGCATGTGCACACACATGCATATGCACATTGATGTGAGCGCACACACATGCATACAAGTGTGCACACATACGGAGGCATGCACACATGAGCCTCTGCGTGCACACATACACACATGTGCACATCTGTGTATACACATACAAAGACATATACATGAGCATCCTGTGCATACACACACACATCTGTGCAGTGTGTGCATACACATAAAGAGACATGCACACAAGCATCCATGTGCACACATACACCCATGAGTGCACAAGTTCATGCACATGTGCACACGAGCATCCTTGTGCACACATGCACACAAACGCACCATTGTGTGCATATATAGTCACACGTGAACACCCATGTGCATACATGCACACATATGTACGTGCATACACATACACCTGTGTGTGTGCTTATATGCACATCCACGTGCACACATATACATGTGCATATGCTTGTGCGCCCGCACACATGCATACCCACATGTGCATGCACATATATGTGTGCACGCACATGCAGACACACATGCACAGCCTCCGTGTTATTAAAGACCTTAACTTAGCATGCTGCTGTCCCTGCTCTCCCGGCTATAATTATTTTAGCGTGGGAGAGAAATTCTGTCTGCGATTGCTCCAAAGTGCTACGTGAGAATCGCACAGTCCACGGCCCTGCAGAATCTCCCCACACGGCCTTTCTCCTCCAGGCAGGAGCACAGGCAGGCTTTTCAGATGGGAACAGACTTCGGACGGACTCTGGGAACCCAAGGCTTTCATTCCTTCTCCAGCCAAGAGGCCTAGGATTGCGCATGCGGGTAACCACGGCAACCGGGGGGGGGGGAGGAGGGCTTTAATAAAATAAAAAACCAACAAGTTTGAGAGTCGTTGGCTTGCTATTTGGTGCTGCTGTGGGGTTGTTTTACTTCTTCTCTAAGACAGCGAGGTCCCTGAGCAGAGCCGCTCTGAACATTTTTGGGAGAGTGTCTCAGGCAACATTACCACCAAACTTCAAATGACCGTGAAGGTGTGGGGTGGAGAGGGGGCTCAGTCTGCCTCGGCAGGAGTTACAGATCCAGGTTCTGTCCCCGAGGGAATTGTTCTCTTGAGTGACCTTGAACCTAGTCACCTCCCACCTGAGCCAGGTGTGCTTCTCCCCACCCCCCACCCCCATGAGGTGCAGAAACACCACCCTGATGTCCAGGTCTCTGACACCCAGACCCAACTCCATCCCAGTCACCCTGTAGGAGGTGTCAGGCTGCTTCCGGACCCCCACGTGTGGAGTCATGATTACACACATGTACATGGAAGGGCCAGCATGCATGCACACAAAATGAACAGTGTCATGCACTCAAGCTCAGGCACACAGCCACCCCCAGCACCCAAGCGCCTGGTGGCTTCAGTGTAGGGACAGGAGTGGTTCTCTTGGGCAGGAAGGAGCCCTGGTAACACAATAGGTTAAGTGTAGTGGTGGTGGAGTCAGTCCTGACTCATGGAGACCCTGCAGAGGGTTTCTGGGACTGCCGATCTTTATGGGAGCAGACAGCCTCATCTTTCTGCTGAAGAGTGGCTGGTAGTTTCCAACTGCTGACCTTGTGGTTGGCAGCCTGACTCGTAACCAGCTATACTGCCAGAGCGCCGGGTTAAGTGTAGGGCTGCTAAGTGAAACCTCCGGCTGCTCCTGGACGGTAAGAGGGGACTGTCTGCTCTGGTCAAGTGGCAGCCTGGGAAACACCATGGGCAGTTCTGCTCCATCCTGCAGGGCTGCTGGAGCTGGAATCAATCACTGCAATGGGTTGGGTGTGTGTTTCCTCCTGACCACAATGGCAGCAGGCTTTCCAGCCAGGGGACATCTCACATGGGCTGCTGCAGAGCAGGTATATGCACACACATGCTCATACCCACATGTATCTGTGCAGACACACATGTGCACACAGATACATGTGCACAAATCCATGCCCAGCATTAGATCAAGCACACAGAAACACGTGCACAATACCCATGTCCACACATGGGCTCGTGCACACACATGAAGTCACACATGTTGACATACAGGTGCACAGTATCTATGAATACACGGACACTTACGAAGAGACACATGTGCAAAATGCATGTTTACACAAGATGATACACACAAATGCACAATATCCACACACACACACATATGAGCTCATAAGAGACACGTGTACGATATCTATGCCCACACATGAGCCACAGATACTCACATGTGCACACTACCCATGAGCACTCATGAGCTCATGCACACAGACACACATGTGCACAATATTCATGAACACACATGGACTCATGCACAAGGACACATGTACAAAATACGTGTCCACACATGACCTGATACATACAAATGTGCATACTGCTCGTGCACACATGAGCCCATGTACACAGACACGTGTGTGCACAATATGCATGCACACCCATGAGCTGACTCACACAGACACTCAGTTGCTGGCTCCTGACTTTTGCCCTCAGGGCTGGCTGCCTCACTGCCTGACTTGTCTGCCCGCTACTCTGAGCAGAACAATGGAGCAGCCCAGCCGCCCCCTGAAGCTGTTTCCGGTTGAACATGGTGTTTATTACAGATGAGAGCTGGCAAGCACCTGGCGTCCAGTACCCGTTCTCTATTGCAGAGGGCCGGGCCACACCGCTGTGAACAGGGAATATTTTTTAAAGGGAAAAAAATCCTAAATGACCCTGTCAGTCTCTCGCAGGAGCACATAATTGTAGTATCCGAGTTCAGGAAAGGCCTGAGGGCTGGCTGGCTGAATACCGCTAACGCCAAGCTCCCCACTGCACACTGCGTGGCTCTATGGCTGCCTGGGGGTCAGCCCACACGTGGGGAGGTAGGCGTGCAGGGTGGCAACGGAGGCGGGAGGGACAAGCAAGAGAACGCATTTCCAGGAACGACAAGCCTCCCACGCGGGACCACATCACCAATTAGCTGGTAGGAGGGCCGCAGACCGTTCTGCTGCGGAGAGTGTACACCATGCTTCCCTGAGGAAGCTGTCAAGAGGCTTGCAGACGCTGGAAGTCTGCGGAACGCAAATGAAGACCGACATCAGGGGCGTGGCCCATCTCAGACTCAGGTCTCAGGCCACCTTGCAAAGGGAGGTGTGCCTTAAAGGCACAGAGGGGCTCTGTGAGTGTCCAAGAGGTGACTGCTTGCATGTGGGTGAGCACAAGTCTATACAGTGGATGCACACATGCAATACGTGTGCACACGTGTGCACCTGCATGCATACATCCGTGTGCATCTACACGCATATACACACACAATATGCAGGTCAGTGACTCTCAGAACAGCAAGTTACTTAATAAGCAGCATCTTGCCAATGTGTTACCAGGAATTTCACCTTATGCCCACAGCACATGCTCCACTGGTGAGGAGCCCGGGGTCTGTGCTCTCCACCTCTGATGGGACGCAGAGTATGTCAAATCCAATCCACCCACACAGGATTCACACTTCCAGGCCCCCGGGGAATCGTCTGGCTCGTGGAAGTAGAGGTGACTGATTTATTCCTACCATCCTGACTCTTAACGACCTCGCTCTCCTCCAACCGTGCCGGACTTTAATTGTCCATCAAGTAGAGAGGGAAGAGCAGTAAATCTCCCCTCCCAGCCCTCCCAGCTCAGCATGGCTTGACCTCTAATTACCAGCCTGCTGCCTGCTCCCCACCCGGAGAGTTCTGCGGGCTCTGAAGGTGAAAGGGGGCTGGGGTATCCAGGAGGGGCAAAGAGCATGAGGAGCACAGAACAAGAAGTGTGGCTGCACTGGGTGCCCTAGGGATGGCACACTGGGAGGAGTGGCAGCTGGCAGAGGTGACCAATGCACTGCCCTCCTGGACAAGCGTCCACACATCTGGCCTTGCCAACCCCATCTCAAGGAGTAGGACTCCTATAAAGTGGTTCATCCTCTGCAAGAGCCCTGGAACCCAATGACTGGAGATAAACCAGCAATGCCCTGAAAGGAACTCGCTGAGTCAGGAGACTGAGTACCAAGTCTCCATGCAGCCCATCAAGCTGGGGAATGGGGACCCCCGCTCAGGTGTGCGTCTCCATAAGAGCTAGGGGGCACAGCACAGTGGCAACCCAAGCGAGGAGCAGGTCCATGGGGTGCAGCCCTAGGCTCCAAGTGCACGACTTCTATTTTCAGTAATTTTCGTATATATTAATGTATTTCAAAGTGGCGTGCGTTGCAGGTATGATTATTACCTAAGGCCTCCTTTATAGCCCTTGTCTTCCAACGCTTATTACTCTCAGAGACGTTATCCTTAAGGGCTAGAATTTTCCAAGTCAGATCTTAAGAGTTTACGTCTTAGGATTTGAGCAAAATATGATTGTGCCCCAGGTGGAAAGGCAAGGAGGGGCACGTTCTCCCTAAGTACGTCTCCTTGGTGTCTTCTGGCAAAGAAAGCGCTACATTTATGGATAACACGGAGCAGAGACCATGCACCGTATTTTTAACATGTAAATACAGATATCATTATCAATGACCTAGTTTTAGATTTGCCTTCTGTTCTAGAGACACGATTCTATTTTTAAAATGAGATTTCACTTGAACGGGGAAGGGGTGCACCCATGCAATACTCACTAGACATGACTATCTGCAGAGGGGACAGCTGCTGACAGTTGTGATAACTACAATATTGTCAACGTACAGACACAGGTATGTTGTTGTTATTGTGAAGTGCCATTGAGTCAGTTCCACATAGCAACCCTGTATAAGGTTTCCAAGGAGCAGCTGGTGGGTTTGAACTGCCGACCTTGTAGTTCACAGTTTATCCTATAGTGCCACACCAGGACTCCTACACACATATAGGGGGCTTCGGAATGTTTGTGGAAAAAAATCCATGATCTTTTCATTCAATTTTTCCACAAACTTTTTGAAGTCCCCTCATATTTTCCAGCACACAGGCTACTTGCCGAAAGCCCCTTGCCTATGACTGAAGGGGTGAGGAACAGTCAAAAGAATGCATATTCTAAATGCATTGGTTTTCACTGCTTTTGAGAAAGGAAAAGGTACATGCTGGGAGATTTCCTTTCATCTCCCTGCAAAATCGTGCTGTTGAGATGGCTTCGTTTCAAGGGCAGAAATCTCACCTTTCCTGCTGGAGACCCAGGTTCTGGTCTCGGCCCAGGCACCTCATGAACAGGCACCACTCCTGTCAGTGGAAACTTCCCTGGTGCTAGGATGTTGAACAAACTCAGCAGAGATCCCAGATTAAGGCAGAGACTAGGAAGAGAAGCCTGGTGATCTACTGAAAATCAGTCCGTGAAAATCGATGGGTCCCAACAATTCAATTCACAACTGAATGGCATTGAAGAGCTTCCAGACAAGATGGACAAACTCAGCCCACAAGTAAGCCAAGGAAGGTCCAATCGACAACCAATCACAGGAAAGATACAGACAGGATGGGGCAACGTTCTCAAATGTTGTACCTGGGATGGCCGTGAGTTGAGAGGCAGCATCTAACAACAAAAGTTATAGCAGACCCCATATGTGAGTCTTAAGGGTCAAGGAAAGGGTGACAGTTCCCCTCCCCCAGTAAAGCAGAGGGTCGTTTGCCGTATCTCTCTCCACTTCCTTGAGGCCTCAGTTAAAGGCTCAGAGCTGTCGTAGGATCCAGCCGACTGCTGGAACCAGAAGATGCGAGACAGCTTTGGCTGTCTGCAAATGCTGATTATAATATAACACCGCTGGTAACAATAATTCTCACCTTAAATTTCTCCAGCACGCCTCTTTCCTGCTAAGATTCCAAAACACTCCACTAATGGACTCTCGGATCATTTCCCTGCTAGGAGGAAGCAGAGATCGCCAGTTGCACTGGAGTGCTTCCGGGAAATACTGCCAGGGTGAAGAAATCCATGTTCCCACTCCCACCTGCGTAGAGTCAGTTTATGAAACCCCTTGGTTTCCAACTGCCCCAAGGGCGAATGCTTCCAGAATTAACTAGTCACATACATGTGTCCCCACTAACACACAGAGCAGATGGCCAAAGCACCCTTCATGCATACTTCTCTTGGGTTTTGCAAAATCATCTATTGGCTTTTCAGGCATTGAGTTCTGAAAACCAGACACCTTCCCCGATCCCTGGGATGGGACCACTCCATCTGACAGAGACAGCATGGCCATAGAGTGCAGTTTGGAGGATGCCCAAAAAGGACGAGGTGGAGGATGGGGTGGGGCGTGTTTTTTCTTCCTTGTCCCCTCCCTCATGGAAAATCCAGCTGGCACTGACAAGGAGTCTTATAATCCAAGACCACTCCTGCTAGGAGTGAACGACGAAGGGGAAGGGAGCCACCCACCGGGACACTGGTCAGTGAGATCACAGGACTGCAGCCACGAAGACAGAACCATGTAGTCTTCTGCTAGGTCATGCAGTACTACTTCCTGGGAACTGCTGGGCTACCTACCCTCTAGGACTCTTCTGGGTCATCTACATGAACAGGGAACATCTCATGTCCCCTCACCTGGAGAGAAATCAATGAGTGGATTCATCCGGCCCCTGCTACTTTATGTGGAACCAGTTTGTTTGTTTTCTAAATAATGTTTTGTCATGTTTTCGATGAAGGTTTACATACCCAGCCGTTTATGTGCCCATCCAGCCATTTCTACACAAGTTGATCGGTGACCTGGGCCACATTCTCTACAATGCGTGTGAGTTCTTATGACTTCCATTCTGGTTGTTTTGTTTCCATTTATCTAGTTTCCCTGGCCCCTTACATTTCTCCTCTTTGTTTTAAGGTAATTGTTGCCCATTGGTCTAATACAGGTGATTTTTTTTAAAGGAGCATAGCATTTACAGGTGATGTTATATTTGTTATTTAGCCCCAAGAGGTTAGCTTCATTCACGGTTAGAAGAGCCTTTCAGGGCAATAGACTTAGGAGTATCCTCCAGTCTCAATCAGTCCAGTAGATACGGGTTTTGCTTGTTTGGGAATTTGATTTTCTATCCACATATTTCTTTCTATTCCTCTAGAGTCCATTTACTGTGACCTTGATTAGAAGTCGGTAGTGCACGGGGCACCATCTAGTTCTTCTAGGTCTCAGAGTCATAGTTGCTGTTGTAAAGTCTGTGACATCAGTTCCGACTCATAACAACCCTGTATATGGTTTCCAAGGAGTAGCTGGTGGATTTGAACTGACAACCTTGTAGTTTGAAATCTAGTGCTGCTCCTATAGCGTAGATGAGATTCTATTTGAAACTGTTTCAAAGTGTCATTTCTTTGGGCTCATTAAGAAAGCCTTCAGAATCCTTTTCCTTAACCCCAACCCTTAACCCCAGCTCCATGCTCATTCCTCTAACTGGAATATGGTACCAAAGAAGACAAAGGGTCACCGGCTGCTGTGTCCCTACTATGTGCCATCAACATTGCAAGTACTACCTCCTAACCTCACGGCAGGTCCAACTTGTCAGCCGAGACAACAGAGCTTGTCTGTGTTACTGACTTAGAAAGTCTGCACACACACACCCATCACACTGCAGTCACCCTGCTGGCAACAGAAATCACTTCCAGCCTCATACTGTCACACCGGCTCCTTCTGCTGACAAGCTGCCATGCCATCATTGATGGACTTGGAGGTCTCCTGACAGGGACGCAGTGGCAGCCTTGTTTAGAAACCCCACTCCATTTCAATGTGCATCAAAATCAGTGTGCCCCAGGGTGGAGGGAGGCATACAGAAGAATCAGCTGGGGAGGTGGGGACCGGTCAGGTTGGACAATCTCAGGGAACCAAACCAAGACAGTTAACCTTAAGTCAACTCCAACTCAAGATGCCCCCATGTGTGTCAAAGTAGAACTGTGCCCCCCAGGGTTCTCAGTGGATGATGTTTCATAAGTAGATTCCACTCATGGTGCCCCATGTGTGTCAAAGTAGAACTGTGCCCCCCAGGGTTCTCAGTGGATGATGTTTCATAAGTAGATTC
>NW_006408650.1:3298487-3305671 GCF_000296735.1 Chrysochloris asiatica | reverse complement strand
ACCAGACCTTTCTTTTAAGGTGCTTCTGGGTGAACTTCAGTCATCAATCTTTCAGTTAACACAACATTAGGGAAGGGACCATTAATGGGGAAATACAAAAGGAAGAATGTCCAGGCTAGACCTCCAAAGACAGGAAAGAGGGGAGACGGATTCTCTGTGGGTAGCATCACATTGATCCCTCTCTTCCTTCGTTACTTGCTGTGTGTTTGGACAGAGGGAGAACTTGAAGGAAGAAATGATGCCCTGGAGAACAATGGTGTGCGGACTCTCCACTCTTGGGGACCAGTCACACCTGCTCTGG
Organism: Chrysochloris asiatica; assembly: GCF_000296735.1. Classification (NCBI taxonomy): domain Eukaryota; kingdom Metazoa; phylum Chordata; class Mammalia; order Afrosoricida; family Chrysochloridae; genus Chrysochloris; species Chrysochloris asiatica. The sequence goes on along the minus strand of NW_006408650.1, from coordinate 3,305,370 downwards.
TTTCACGCTGGCCCCCAGAAGAAGGACATGGGACTGTAGGGTCTGGCTGGTAGCAGCTGTTCTGTCCCCAGGCTGCTTCCGGGCTTGTAAGTGGGATTGTTTTCCACAAGGGCTGAAATAGACACACCTGTCCACCTACCTCTCCACGTGGTTTCCAGGAGCATCCCAGCACTAAACTGGACCTAAAGGGTTGGCTCACTGCCCTGAACCCCAGCAGACAGCCAAGCAGGGACTTGTGATCTCAGAGCTGAGACAGAGATTTGCCTGGGGGCAGCCTGGCATTGGGGGAGGGGGACACACAGTTATTTCACCTCTCTCTCTGTCCTAGGATCTGGGAAAAATGCGCTAGGTACAGCCAACACCCAGAGCAATCAATGGGTAAAATTCTGTATATAAATATGTACATTCCTCTCCTCCTTTTTCCTGCTGGGAATACGCCTGACCCTGAACAACTTAACCTTTAATAAAAAATGCTTGCAATCAGAACTGCTTTGTTCTTAGTCCCTGAGCAGAAGCCACTGACCCGCTGCCCTCGCTTCATCCACTATAAGTGGATGCCAACATGCTACATCCCTGAGTCAGCCCTAAGCTCCACAGAAGGGTGGTGACAGCTCCGAAAGGGAGGCCTTCCTTTACCTGTAAAGAACTTCTCAGAGCCTTCAGTGTGACATCCTGCCCACACATGGGGACCATCCCTCTGCATCTCACCCCTTCCCTCTCTGTCCCTCCCTCTCTGACTCATTCCACCTTCTTCCAAACCTTTGATTTCCATTTTCTTGTCAAGGTTTCAAGGGAAAGGGGCTGGGGTTTGGCAGGGGCTGCTGTCAGGAAGACAGGTAATGGAAAGACCTTTACCCACTTGCCTATCAAGACAGAGAGAATGAAGATGAATCAGAAAGCCACGTGGCACCATTGGAAAGGGGCCTAGACAGATCCCTTACAGGCAAGAGCCATGGGCAGAGTCTGGGGAGGATAAGCCAACTCCCAGGAGGCCCCTGCCTTCTCTTTAATTTGGGAGGCAATACAGTTTTACTTGTGTTGTGAGTACAGACACAAAATCGCCCAACATTGAGGCAACCATTTCTGTTGTCAGCCCCCAACTCTACACTGCCCAGTACTGAGCTGTCTCCTTAATGGGTGCAGATTAGGCCATTGTGATGCACAGGGTTTTGACCGGCTGGTTGCCAGGTCTTTTTTCCTAGTCTCTAAGCTCTGAAAGCACCTGTTCAGCATCCTAGCAACACACAAGGCTCCACTGACAGATGAGTAGCGTTTGCGCATGAATGAGATGCATTGGCAGGAATGGGACCTGGGCCTTCAGTGTGGAAGGAAGGTGAGAATTCTACCACTGAAGCCCCACTTCCCCTGAGTTTATCTTTGTAATTTTTGTTGTGAAGTGCCATCAAGTCTGTACCGACCCACAGTGAGTCTGCACAGGATTTCCTAGGAGCGGCTGGTGAGTTTGAACCACCAGCCTTGAGGTTAAAATTGACTTTTCAGTCCAGCGCCTGAACCCACTCATCTGTGGTGGTAGTTGGTGGTAGTTATGTGCCGTGGAGTCGGAATGGACTCAGCAAACCTGTACAGGGTTTCTGAGGCTGTAAATCTTTACCGGAGCAGAAAGCCTCATCTTTCTCCCGCGGAACAGCTGGTAATTTTGAACTGCTGACCTTAAGGTTTGCAGCCCGATTCGTAACCACTAAAGTTCAAACGAAATTGATGAATCTTTTTTCTGAATCACAAGAAACCTGTTCGACGGCTGTCCTTCACACTCTCTCCCTTTGATCCCAAGCTGCATGCATTCCACACAGCTTAACCTACACTCTGGAAACATTTTCAAAACATCATTTGTACACGTGAATTTGCAGAGGGGAGCGAAGTGGAGACTATTGAAGGAAATGTTTTCAAATAAAGTAACAGGTTTTTTACCCTTTATTATTTCAAATTACCTTTCAAGACATGCTTTGGTATCAGCTTATGTGTTGAAGAAACTGTGATCACAAACAAATTTGCTAAATGCATGCATTTCAAACCAAAGCCAACCCACAGCCATCAGTTGATCCCAACTCCTAACGACCTGACAGGACAAAGCAGAACTGCCCCAGAGGATTTCTGAGGCCATCAATCTTGACAGTAGCTGACGGCCGCATCTTTCACACAGGGAATTGCTGGTGGGTTCGAACCTACAGTTAGTAGCCCAGTACTTAACCCACTGCATCATCAGGGCTCCTACTTGACTGGCATTGCACTGCAGACTGTCTGTGTGATCAAAGAAACCCATAGCAGTCACCAGGTGGTTCCCTATGTGTGGTAGTGTTGGTTGTGAAGTGCCATTGAGTCGGTTCTAAGTCATAGCTATCCTCTATAGGGTTTCTGAGAAGCAGCTGGTGGGTTTAAACTGCTGACCTTATGGTTGGAAGTCCAGTACTTATCCTACAGTGCCATACCAGGACTCCAAGTGTGGTTACTCATCTGCTGAAACAAACAAAACAAAGCATGCACCAGCTTTAAAGAAAATATATTTATCATCTGACAGATCTGAAGACGAAAAGTCCATATCAGAGCCCCAGCCCAATCTACTCCTTCTGCGGTCCTCTCTCTTGGATTCTGGTGGCCGCCAACTATCTAACCTTACTTTGCTATGTACATGCGTTGGTGACATTTCCTCGTGTCTCTGTGTTAATTCTGCTCTCTGATTAGCAACCACTCAAAAGGGATTGGGTTTAGAATCCACACTGCTCTGCTGACCTCACTGATAAAACAAAAGAAAATTCCTGTTTCCAAGCAGGCTCATAGTTACAGGTACGAGGGTTAGAACCGCCACACAGTTCCAATCATAACACCTTCTGACTATCTGTAGATTGCCAACACAGAACGGACCCCAGTCATGACCATTGACTGACATCCCTTCTCAACTCTCAGACAAGCAGAAAGTCACATGCTAAGTAGTCACAGAATCAAAGAGGAAGTGATTTTAGAGGGAGGATAGAGAAAGACAGGCAGACAGTGAGACAGACATGGGGTTGGAACCTCATAAATTTTAAAAGTGACAGAGTAGCCAAGTTTTGAGCAGCCATGGAGACCACCATGTTGAGGTTGCCTGTATGTTTCGTGAACCTGTGAAAAGGATTTGCAGCTTAGCCACATATGCGATGTCTTTATAAAGTCTGTCCCTCATACCAGAAGAAAAGGGGCTCAGAGAAGACATGCTCCCAAGGATGAGCAGCTTGTGCAATGGGAGAAAAGTTTTTCCCCTTCACTTGTTCAAAAATAAAAAATCCCTCACCAACGTCAGCTGCATGTCAGGTTCCATTTGTCTTTATAACAGAGTATTGGGCAGGAGTATGGAAATAAATAAACAGACAGCCAACCAACGTCTGCAGGCACACCGTGGGCTAGAAGAGGTAAGCCTGATGCTGCAGACGCTGATAAATAACATTTCAATTTCATGTCTTGGAGTCAGCTTGCCGGGTTTAGTTATTATCCTTACTGCCTCCCCAGATACCACCAGGCTCACCCTCCATAGGTGCACACACACACACACACACACACACACACACACACACACACACCCCTTAGTCCACAAGTATGAGTCAGGTGCTACCCTGCCTTACGGGAGAAGTGAGAATAAACCAACCGAGATTCCAGCCCCTAAAAAGTCAGATACGTCCATCCCCTACTCATTACAGGAGGGGCAATCTGCAGCCATGGTGAAAGGTGGGGGAGGGTGTGAAACAGAGCTGCAAGGTACAGTTCGCCACTGAGTTGGGTGAGTCCGAAAGACCCAGAACTGGGCTGTGTCTCTCTGGCCACTTCCTTTCCTAGTTCATCCTATTTACCAAGGCCTTGAGTAATCTCCTCTCTTGATTTCAGGCATGAGTCATCAGCGATGCCCAAAGCTGAAGAGGAGGCAGGAACTGACAGAGACCTATTCTAGAGTCCCATGTCCCTGTCTCCTTCTGTCCCTGGAGGCCCTGGCTCCTTCCCCTCCCAGCATGAAGAAGAGTACCAGCAGCGCCCCCAGTGGCCCCAGGATGGTGTCAGAAACTAAAGGGTGAGAAGGCAGGTTGTGCCCCTGGCCTTGTCCTTGGTGCTGCTGGGGGCAGCCACCTTATGCCAACTGTGCTGTTGTGAGGCAAGGGTCCACCTAGTCTGAGGCCCTCTCTCACTGCTGGGCCTCAGGTCCTTGTGGAAGGCCAATAACCCATGGCATGTGTCATTTGCAGAAGACAAAGGGGCATTTGCAGCAAAACCCAATATAATGAGAGGTCAGGAGTGGCAGAGACAACCTAAGGCCACCCAAGGCCAGTAGTGGACATACGTCCCTCTGCAACCCAGAATCCTAAGTTGTAGGTAAGAATCCTGGCCTAGGCCTTTATAAGTGGGGTACCTGCGTGCCAGGAAACCCAACCAGCCCACACGTCCTTCCTTCCCCCTCAGTCCGCAGAGCCTGTATCCGCCTGCTCCCCAGTCCTTTAGGGTTCCCCACAAGCTCTTCCTAGCCATCATCAGGATACCTCCACTCTGCCAGAAAGGCCCAGCCAGACAACGAAGGGTTAAGTCTTGATTCTAAAAGAGTGTGGGGAACCGAGTGCCCACGCAGGGAGGCCTGCGGTCCCCAGGGAGGCGTGGGGGTGGCAGCCTTGGGTCCTCAGCGCGGGCGCAGGCTGGACTGGAAGCTCTGTACCGCAGGTAGAGGTGGGCAGGAGGGAGGTTGGTCCCTCGGCAAGGCCCCTCTGCCAGAGCTCCTCTGCCCCAGCTCTGCCTACAGCGGGCTCTGAAGGTCTGGGACGCCCCCCATCCGCCAGCGCCCCGTTGTTTTTTTCAGGCGGAGCTTTCATTCCAACTTTTCTCCCTGTCTCCCCGCACAATTTCGCTCACCTGGAGGGTCTGGTTTTAATTAGTGTAATATTCCCGTTAACAGCGCAGCCTAATTAAGACATCCGCCCTGAAGTCGCCCTGCACACTTAATGAGCAGATTCTGGTGCAATGTTTACACTTTTTTCCCCATCATATTTGCAGACCTGTAAAGCCAAAGCCGGTTTCCGGCTGAAAGATATGATTATGGGCGACCCCACTCCATTAGCCTCATACCTGCTCCGCGCTAAGTGCCCTGGGTCCCCGGGTGCGCGCCAGGGACGTTCCTGAGTCCAACTGATGCTTCCAGCAGGACATTAGCGACCCGGCGCGCCAGAAAGACCACTTTACCCCCAACTGGAGAAAGGGGCGCTCACCGGAGGCCGGATCCCTCGGGTCCCGGTCCTCTGTCTGCACTGCGGGGGCGGGGAGGGGCCGCACATCAGTCCCAGCGTTGCCGCGGAACTCCTGTCTAAAAGTGACCATCTGATAAAGAATGGAGTCCCTCCCAAAGGCGGGAAAGGAGGGGGAGGAGGATGCAGTCATCACCTGGGCACCGAGGAGTCCCCTCACCTTTGGAACTGTGCCCCCGCCAACGAGCGCCAGAGTTCTGGAGCCCCAGACCCTCCCCAGTGGGGTTTCGGTCTCCGGGTCGCTCCAGGGAGAACCGGGGTCCCAATGCCTCTCCGCGTCGGCAGCCCCGCCCTCTTCCTGCGCCGGCTGGGTGCGCGCCCTGGGAGGCTTCACCCGCCGCGCTCAGAACACTAACGGCCCCGCACCGCCGCCGCCGGGCACCGCGAGACGCCTTCCCTAGGGAGCGAGCCCAGGATGCTTCCGCAAGCCCGCTGCCTCCCGGGGACGACAAGGCAGAAAGTTTGGGCCAGCGGTGTTGGTACCCGGTCCCCTAGCGCAGGCTTCCCTAATCGGAGATGGGGACCAGGGATGGGGTGGAGAGAGATTCGTCACGGCTCTGAAGACGCAGCCTCTGCTCCTGTAGGAGCCTCCCTGACGAATCTGGGGATGCTGGTCCGGAGCACCCCCAGCCCGCCCCAGGAGGGCCCTGCGCACCGCTCTCTCGCTCGCGGCCCGCGCACCGCAGCACTGCGGGATCGACTTCGTTCTCCGAAGCCTGGGTCATCCCTTCCCGGTTGCCCAACTCCTCTGGGCTATCAACCTCTCCAGGGAACCCTCGCTGAGGACTCGGCAGGGATCCGAGGGACTGCGGTCAGCGAGAAGCGCGCGACGCCACCGCTGGGTCGCCAGACGCTATTTCCACCCGCGCGGGTTCCGACCGCCTCCCCGACGCGCCCCGCGGGGCTGGGATCTCCGCGAGGCTCCGCTCCCCCCGCCTGGGAGTTCCCTGCGCCGGGCATTGTGCCGCCGCCGCCGCCGCCACCACCACCACCACCAAGCAGCGCGCGGGACTCCCCGGCGTCTCCGAGAAGCCCGACCCCGGGGCCTTCCCATTCACAAAACCGCCTCTCCGGCCCCAAGCTGGGCCACGAGCCCCAGCCCTGGAGGACCCTGGGAGCTCCGAGTCCGCGCGGGGACCCCTGACCCCGAGGGCGCCCCCTCCCCGTGTGGTGCAGCCCCGCCACCTCCGCAGCCCCCGTGGGTCCCAAGCGTCTCCGGCGCCCATCCCCGGCAGAACCTCCCCGCCCGCTCCCGGCCAGGGTGATGCCGCCGCAGGGCGAGGCGCGGGCGGCGCGGCCGACTACTCACGGGCTCAGGGCTCCCCGCGGCAGGTGACCGCGGCCCGGCGGCCATGCCCCGGCTGCATCCCGGCGCCGAGCGGACACTGATAACTGGCTGTCAGGGCACGGGTGGTCCCGCGTCTCCACCGACCGCTCGCCGGGCCGCTGTCCGAGGGTCTGCGCTCTGCTCTGAGCTCCCCGCCGCCTGCGCGCTCGCTCCTCGCGCTTGCTCGTTCGCTCTCCGCCTGCTCCTCCCCGATCCTCGGGATCGCTCGGCTGGAGCGAGGAGGCAGCAGGAGCAGACGGCGGCGGAGGCTCCGGCGGGCGGGCGG
>NW_006408650.1:3288461-3298387 GCF_000296735.1 Chrysochloris asiatica | reverse complement strand
GGAGGCGCGGGCGGGGAGGGCCGCGGCCGGGGAGCTCGGCGGATGGACCCAGCTGCCCCTGGTGCCCACCCTGCAAAGCCGGGCCAGGAGGGGGTGGGCGAGCACAGGTCCAGGCGAGCCTGCAGCTGCTCTGCCCATCCAGCACCTCCCTTCTGCCCTGTACCCCATACCTTCTGGGGACCCCTACCCTCGGCTGGCCTCCTTCTCCAAGACATTTCCTCGGAATCCCCGTGACCACCAAAGAAGGGAGCAGAGAAGAATGCCCCCATACTCCACCACCCACCCATCACCCTCCTTCTGTAACTCGCTTCCTGCTCTCTTACTTCACCCACCGGGCCCACACGCCGTCCTCACTCCCTCTGCACGCACACACACTAGGGCCTGGATATTGATCCCCCAAGGTCATAGCCTGGACATTTGTTAGGTTTGGCCAACACAAGCAATGTAAGCCTTTTCACTTCACCCTCCCCTTATACTCTTCCCCCCTGTGAGCTCAGAGCCAGGCCTGGCGCAGGTCAGCTGAGGATTTCTGGGCATTCAAAAAAGCAGGTGGTTCATGTCCCTAGGCCCAGACTCCCCAAGCCTAGCATCAGCCTGTCCTGGTTTTGGGTCTGGGGGCAGAGGAGGAAGCAGATAGGCTGGGGGACAAGGCAGAGCCCAGGGAACAGTGAGGTCAGGGTTGCTGCTGGTATTCAACTCCAGAGGCAGCCATAAGGGCCTGGAAGGTCCTCAACAAGCCCTCAGGTAGGCCAGGCCCAGCCACTTTCTCGATAGGATGAGAAAGACAGCTGGACACACAGAAGACATCGCCAATGAACGTAAAAGCAAACATAGGAGAGCTGGCCCAGTCTGCTCTGCGTTCTGGACGCTGCTCCCCAAATGATTAGCGTCCTCCTTCCACCGACTGTCCCACTTTTCCGTTTGAGGCAAAAAGAACATCATGGGTAGGATGCTTGGCTGGGCCTGTAAGACTCCAAGGCCATGAAGAGCTGGCCTGCAAACCCTTGGCCCTCCCAGCCCAGAACCCTGGCCTGCTGGCTGCCATCCCTGGGCAATGAGGCGAGATGATGCCCAAGGCCAGTGCCTGCTGCCCACGCACAAGTTCAATGTTGCTCGTTTCAGGCCCGCAGACCTGAGTCCCTGTTTGGCCTCTGCCAGTGGCCACTGTGATCCCATCTGAGCAGCTTGCTCATTCAGGTAAACATCAGATAAAGGCCTCTTCTAAGGACAAAGTCCCAGTATGGCACTCTAGACTAAAGCACTGGACCTCAAGGTCAGCTTGAACCTCAAGATTGGCAGTTCAAACCCACTAGTCAGTCTTCTGAAACCTTATACAGTGTCACTGTGAGTGGGAACAAACTCCACAGCACTTAACAACAACAACAACAGCAACAAAAGGACACACAAGGAGCCCTGGTAGAGCAAAGGCTAAGTAAGTGCTTGGTGTTTTCTCTGACCCTCCACCTTACCAAACATGATATCCTTCTCCAGTGACTGCTCCCTCCTGACAATATGTCTAAAGTATGAGAGATGAAGTTAGGCCATCCTGGCCTCCAAGGAGCACTCTGGCTGCACTTCTTTCAAACAGATCTATTGGTTCTTTTGGCAGCCTGTGGCACTTAAAATATTCGCCTCCAACTCAAAAGCATCAATTCTTCCACAGTCTTCCTATTCGTTGTCCAGCTTTCGCATGCATGTGAGGTTATTGAAAATATTATGGCTTGTGTCAGGCACACATCTGTCCTCAAGATGACATTTTTGTTCTTCAACATTTTAAAAAGGTCTTGTGCAGCAGATTTACCTAATGCAATACGTCATTTGATCTCTTGACTGCTGCTTCCTTGAGTGTTGATAGTTGATCCAAGAAGAATGAAGTCCTTGACAACTTCAGTCTTTTCCCCATTGATAAGAATGTTGTTTAATGGTGCAGTGGTGAGGATTTTTGTTTTCTTGACATTGAGATGTAATCCATACCGAAGACTGTGCTCTTTGATCTTCATCAGTGAATATTTTAAGTCCTCTTCACTTTCAGCAAGCAAGGTTGTATCATCTGCATATCACAGGTTGTTAATGAGTCTTCCTCCAATCCTGATGCCACGTTTTTCTTCATAGAACCCAGCTTCTCAGACTTTTTGCTCAGCACACAGGTTGAACAAATACGGTGAAAGAATACAACCTTATTGCACACCTTTCTTCATTTTAAACCATTCAGTGTTCCCATGTTCTATTCGAACAACTGTCTCTTAGACAGATTCCTCATGAGCAAAATTAAGTATTCCGGAATACTATTATTTCACAATGGTGTCCATAGCTTGTCATGATCCACACAATCTAAAGCCTTTGCATAGTCAATAAAGCACAGGTAAACATATTTCTGATATTCTCTGCTTTCAGACAAGATCCATCGGACATTAGCAATGATATCTCTTGTTCCATGGCCTCTTCTGAATCCAGCTTGAACCTCTGGAAGTTCTCTGTCAATGTATACTTGCAGCCGTTTCTGTATTACCTTTAATAAAACTTTACTCGCTTGAGATATCAAAGAGATTGTCCAATATTTCCGCATTCTGTTGGGTCACCTCTCTTTGGAATGGGCACAAATATGGATCTCTTCCAATCAGTCAGCCAGGTAGTTGTCTTCCAAATTTCTTGGCAGAGATGAATGAGTGCCTCCTGTGCTGCCTCACTTTCTTGAAAAGATTTCAATTTTTATTCCATCAATTCCTGGTGCCTTGTTCTTTGCCAATTCCTTCAATGCACCTTGGCCTTCAATGCACAATTCCTTCAGCATCATTGGCTCTGGATCATATGCTACCTTGTGAAGTGGCTGAACATTAACCATTTCCTTTTGGTACAGTGACTCTGTGTATTCCTTCCATCTCCTCTTGATGCTTTCTGCATCCTTCAATAATTTGTCCAGAGGATCTTTCAATAATGAAAGTCGAGGCTTGAATTTTTTTCTTCAGTTTCCTCAGCTTGAGAAATGCTGAGCGTGTTCTTCCTTTTTGGTTTTCAGGCTCAAAATCATTTGGTCTGACCCTGCTAACGCAACTGCAGTTCCAGCCATCACATTGCTGCTGCTGACACTGCTGTTACTGTTTATTATTAAGCACTATTGAATCAATTCTGACACACAGCGACCCTATGTGGGGTTTCCGAAGAGCTGCTAGTGAGTTTGAACCACTGACCTTGCAGTCCAAACCAATCTTGTGGTTCTGTGCTTATCCCACAGAGCCACACCATTACATTGTTATTGTTGTTAAGTGTCATCGAGTCGGTTCTGACTCATAGCCACCCCATATAGGGTTTCTGAGGAGCAGCTGGTGAACTGGAACCACAGACCTTGTGGTTGAAACTGACTTTGTAGTCCCTCACATTAACCTTGAGCACAACACAAGGACCATCACCTTAGGGTCCTTGAGTTCATGAAATGTTTGACCAAATACAGCAGGCGCATTTTTAAGTTGATAATTTTGTATGGCCCGTGAATGATGTTATAAATTTTGGCAGAAAAAAAGATTCCCCATCCCTGTTGTAATTTCCGAAGAGCACCTGATGTAAGAGTAACAAGAAAACATACAACTCGGGGGTTAAAATGACAACTGAGCACATGAATCTAGTTTTGCTCCCTCAGAAAACCTTACTAGCACTCCAGAAAGAGAAATGCTTCAAAGTGTAAGCCCCTAAGGACCTGGAGAATGGGTCAAAGACGGTCACAGCAGGAAAACAGAAAAACCTGAGTCTTTAGTACACTTCAGGGAGGTTGAGAAGGGACACAGCGCATACCAGGGAATTCCCCCATGGCTCAGCACTGGTGGAGCAAAAACCAAGAAAGCAAGGGAAGGAGGCCAGAAACAGTTGAAATCTGTAGGGAGCAGAAGTCATCGGGTGCTAGATGCCTGCCCACTCCACTGGGTGTCGGCTGCCCTGGGGGTTTGCTTCCCACACAGGGGGAGGCAGAGGCTCTGAGAGGCTGTAGATCAACAGCCAGAGGGATATATCATGCACTCTGAAGGTTGAACTCCAACTACCTCACAGAACTGACATGGAAGAGTCTCCCTTGGGGAAACTGATGAGTCCAAGAGGAGAAACCCAGTCAATCAGCCTACAGGGAGGTGCCAAGGGGATAAGCTCCACCCACTGCCCAGAGCTGCCAGTCACCTCTGCAGCTCCTCCCTTAAATGTGAGTAGAAAATCAAGGATTACCAGACATCTGAAGAAAGCCTTTAAGAGAAAGAGTCCCTGACGCAAAAAGGCAGGGGGAGAGGTACAGTTGTGAGGAAAACAAAAAGGAGAAAAGTATAAGAAAAAATAAAACCACCCATGGGTTACACAGATTCAGACTGCCATCTTCCTCCTACAGAGCGCCTTTCAGTTAGCAATGGAATGCTGCAACCACCGTGCCACCAGGGTCCCTCACATTGGTTTGTTTTTAAGTTTTTATTGTGAATTGAGTGATAGTTTACATGGGAGAACATCAGTTTTGCATTCATCATTTCATTGCAATCATTACAATTCCTTCCATGCATCATCATTCAATAGTATTTGCTTCTATTCCTTGTTTTTTTTTTAATGTTTTTTAATGTACACAAAAGCACTCAGGAATATATAATAATTTAAACAAACTAAAGGGTACATTCTGCAAGTCTGCCTCCTGGCCACCAGCACACAGCCTTTCTCTTTCCATGAGTCTAGAGTCCTCAGCTGCTCCTTCTCTCTGCCTCCATCTCTGGTGTCGCTGCTTCTCTGGATAGAGTCCCACATTCTGCTCATGTTCTTCTCCCTTGATGTCAAGTCCTAGGGTCCTCTGTTCCTGGACTGTAAGATTAAGTAACTACTCCCTGCTTTTTGTTACAAAACTTCTACCTTTACAGTTGTTACAGTTACAATTAGTCATGATAACAATTACTCAGTATTGAGTCAGAAGAATCTTATTCCCATCTCCTTTCACCAGACCTGTCAAGACAAGATGAAATCTATTCAGTGGGGACAGGGTTCCCATTTTTAATATAATATCAGGGAGATCAGGGAAGACATCAAATCCATGAACCAAGAGTAGGATGTTCTTTTGCATCGAGCATTTAAGAAACAAGAAAAGAGCTGGGCAACTAAACCTTGAGAGTAGACCAAAATATTCCACAGATCGGTTGGAAGGGCTAAGTGTGGTACTGTCCTAGAAGGTAAAGTTGAAAGACCAAGAGAAGGAAATATGAAAGCTGTTTTTGTTTCTGTTTGCCATCAAGTTGGTTCTGACTCAAAAAGACCCTGCAAAGGATTTCAAAACTGTAAATTGTTACGAGAACAGAGAACTTCCTCTTTGTCCCTCTGGGTGACTGGTAGATTCAAACTGCTGAACTTGTAGTTAGCAGTTCAATGCATAACCCAATAAGAAGACTGTTGTTAAGTGTTGTCGAGTCAGTTCCAACTCACAGTGGCCTTGTAAAGAGTTTCCAAGGATCGACTGGTGGTTTGGAACCACCAACTTTGCGGTTAGCAGTCCAATGCTTATCCTACAGCGCCACACCAGGACAATAAGAAAACAGGGATGAGAAAACCAGGGATTGGTTCCTGAAGGTGTCAGTGTCTACATAAAAGGAATCCACCCCCTCCCCCCAAAAAAAAGGAACGAGGAAGGCGTGCATGATGAATAGTCATCAATGAGTTAGTTCAAGAATTTTTTTCAAAAATGAGTTCCCAAGTTTCCCACACATTGGATGGAGATTGATCCACATCAAGGCATATTATCATGAGAAGCAGACCACTGAAGAAAAGAGAAATTTCTACAAACTTCCACATCCTATAAGAAGAAATGGGAATAAAAATGGCTTCAGAATTAATAAAAAATACAGAGAAAGTTAGTTTGCCTTCAAAGGGTTTAATGAAAGAAAAATATTCTGGCCTATAATCCCTTGTTGTTGTTGTTGTTGTTGTTGTTGTTGTTAGGTACCATCGAGTTGGCACCAACTCATATGCACAACGGAACAAAACACTGCCGGTTCTGGGCCAACCTCACAATTGTTGCCACGCTTGAGTCCATTAATGCTGCCACTTGGCCAATCTATCTCACTGGAGGTCCTCCTCTTTTTCTCTTACCCTCCACCTTACCAAACATGATATCCTTCTCCAGCGACTGGTCCCTCCTGACAATATGTCCAAAGTATGAGAGATGAAGTCTGGCCATCTTGGCTTCCAAGGTGTACTCTGGCTGCACTTCTTCCAACACAGATCTGTTGGTTCTTTTGGCAGCCCATGGCATTTTCAATATTCTCCTCCAACACCATAACTTGAATGCATTAAAATCCCTTACTTATCCAAATTGGCAATCTAAAAGAATGAAGACATTTGCAGACACGCAAGGTCCCACAAACTTTTACTTCCCATGCACCATTTCTCCAGAAGTTACTGGAGGATGTGCTCCAACTAAACAAAAGAGTAAACCATGAACAAAGAACTCTGTCTTGGAAATACAGCCAGAATGTTCCTTAGAAGTGAGTATGATGAGATGTTGTCTCTCATAATTTCCATGTTTTCCGGAGGGATTAATCCATGGAGACGGGTGTCATGCTTGAGAAAGTGGAGGGTCAGCAAAAAAGAGGAAAATCCCCAATGAGATATATTAAGATGGCAGCATCAACAATGGACTCAAACTTAGCAATTGTGAGGAGGGAACAGGACCAGGCAGAGTTTCATTCTATTATAATACAGTTACTTAGAGTCAGAACTTACTTGTCACCTAACAACAACAAATGAGCAAAACCAGGGCTAGATAAAAGTGGATCCAGTAAGAGAACAAGAGAGGAGGTGAAACATGGGATGAGAGAGACAAGGGAAATGGCCAGCGAGCAGCTGTGTGCCAGGCAAGAGGTGAACATCAAGTTGGGAGCAGGATGGAGACATATCCAGTTGTCCAGGACACAGACATGTTACCGGCTGTCACCCCCAACACACCTCTGTCACCTGTTGTCCTCTCAACCTGTCATTGCCCAGACAACGCTGGCCCACATTCTTATCTTTCTTGGGCCGGGTTCTGATAGGGTTCTTGCTCTCTTCTCCATGCCTTGCTCCCTGGATTCCCTGCGGGACACTCAGAAGTGCTCCACTTAAAAACAGAGTGGCCACCATGAGTTAAGAAGAAGAAAATACACATCAGTCTGCTGCCCACAACCTGCCGATGTCCCAGCTGGAGTAGCCCCTCGGTCCCCCAAGGAGCTTCTTGTGGTCACCCCTACCGTCTTAGTGTCCTGCAGCTGTCATAGAAAGCGTCACAAACTGGGGAGTGTCAACAACAGACATTTATTGTCTTACAGTTCTGGAAGCTGGGGATCTGAACACAGGGGTCAGCAGAGCCATGACCTCGTCGAAGGCTCTGGGGAGTGGTCCTTTCTTGTCTCTCTAGGTTTCTGGGACTTCTGCTGACTTCAGGTACTGTTGCAGCGTGACACCATCTTCACACGTCTGTCTTGCTTCTGTGTCTCTTTCTCAGCTCCTGTTTGATAAGGACACCACTTACATTGGGTTAGAGCCCACCCTATTCCAATACAACCTTATGTGACCTTAACTGATAGCATCTTCAAAGACCTTATTTCCAAACAAGGTCGTATCTTTGGGGGGACACAGTTCAATCTATGACACTATTGCCTCCCTGAGAGGGCTCTTGTAAACTCTCAGACAACTGAAGCCAGTTTATTAGTCTGATCTTCTCCCAGGATCCTCCACCCAAGGATGGTGGCCAAAAGTAGCCACGAGAGGAAGGACACCCAAATCTCTCAGTTCTTACAGTATCACTGAGCATGCCCACTTAATAGTAGTAGACACTGATACAGCACTCCGGTGTTTGGGGAAAACAAGACAGAGGGGACCTCTTTGTCAGTCCTTAATTTTCTTGTCAGGTCCAGAGATGACCAGACTGCTAGGCTGCTGGAGGGTTTATTGTATCTTATTTTACAACCGGACTGGCCTGTGTGGACTCTTAATCCAACCAAGGAAATAAGTTCACATACTAATGCCGCTATAAACTGCTGGCTGAGAATGGTTCTCTCTGCGTTCCTGTGTGTCTCCCTCTACACACACATACCACATGTGCACACACAGAGACATCACAGATCCCACACATTGGTGCTGTCTCACACACACACACAGACACAGACACCACACACACTACACACCACATGCACAAGGACATACAACAAAAACACACATATGCACCACACACATGATACATATATCACACACAACACCACACAATCTTCACACACATGCATGCACCATGCTCACACTCACATAGCACATACACCACACACATCATACATATACCACACACGTGCCACACAATCTTCACACACACACACACACATGCACCATGTTCACACACACACAGCACACACACCATACAGACACTGTGCTCACTCTGGTGGCAGGCGGGTCCCCTGGTGGGGTAGAGTTTCGCTCACCACATGCTCTAAGGCTTTACGAAGGAGTGGTCACCTGCACCCATGACCCCCACTTTGAAGAGCCCAGGTGAGCAGCTACTGGTGTTCTTGTCCACACGGGGGGTTCTCAGGGGTTTGATGAGGCTTGGTGATAAAGGGTCACAGATGGACATCTGACTTCCAACTTATCCAGGGAACCATGGAGGCCCAGAACTTACCTCTGACCACGCAGCTGAGAAGAGGCCCCCGTCCCCACCCTGAGCACGCCTGCCTCAGCACCCTCCCGGCAGCTAAGCCAGCTCTTCCTTATCCTCTTCCACACTCTGCCCATGGCCTTGTTCCCTAACCCTGGCTTGGCTGATGGCCACAGTGTCTTGTTCACCACCATTTCCAAACTGATCTCTTCTCCCTGCGGCCTTGCCTTTCAAAGTCTCACCACCTCTCCCTTCTGGGTCTAGATCCCTCCCACCTTCCCTGTCCATCTCTCCTGCTCCAATATTCCTAGTCCCCACACACACATAGCATGAGTGGGCTTCTCCCACTCTGTGGAACCATCTCTAGAAGCTTCCTCTCCAACCTGCTGCCATCTCTCCCTCCCCTTCACCACATCAGTCTCCTCCTCCCTAGTGTGTGCAGCTCCTCATTCCCCAGAGCCCCACAGAAATGGTCTTCCTGGGGCCACCAGCCTGTGACCGCTCCCCAGTGTATTTGATGGTGTAAAACCTGGGGCCCAGCTGACCAAGCCTCATGCTTGAGACCTTCTACCTCAATCCTCCCCAACAACACTTTCTGCTCTGCTGTTTGTTCTCCCTGTTGTTGTGATTGTTGGGTGGGATGGATTGATTCTGACTCGTGCTGATCCCAGGTAGAAGAGTAGACCTGCCCCGTAGGTTTCCCTTGAATGCCGCTGTTACAGGAGTAGATCTCCTGGTCTTTCTGCTGCGTGAAACAGCTGGTAGGTTCAAACCACTGGCATTTCTGTTAGCAGCCAAGTGCTTAATCACGGCAACATCAGGACTCCTTAACAAACACAATTGTTGTTTCTGTTGAGGTTGGGTGTCATCAAGTCAATTCCAAATCCTAGTGACCCATATGACAGAGGAGAACTGCCCCATAGGGTTTCCTAGACTGTCATCTATTGTGTCACTATATACTCATTGTTGTTGTTAAGTGCCATCCAGTCGATTCCAACCCATAGCAATCCTGTATAGGGTTTCCAAGGAGCAGCTGATGAGCTTGAACCACCAACCATGCACTTTAAGCAACTTTGTAGTCTGACACATTAGCCCACAGCGCCACACCAGGACTCCCATATATACTTTTTTTTTTCAATGTTTTATTGTGAATTATATGATAGTTTACATGAGAGAACTTTAGTTTTACATTCATTCCATCGTATATCATTACATTGCCATGGTTCCAATCCCCTCCATGAATCATCTCCCGACCAAATGACACATCCTGGAAGCCCGCCCTCTGCACTTCCCCTTCCCCCCC
>NW_006408650.1:3273038-3287575 GCF_000296735.1 Chrysochloris asiatica | reverse complement strand
CCCCTGTGTGACAGAGGAGAACTACCTCATCGGGTTTCCTAGGCTATCATCTGTTGGGTCACTATATACTTATAATAGTCTCTTATATACCATTGAGTCACAGTGCCCCCATTTTACAGAGTAGAACTGCCCCATAGGGTTTCTGAGGAGCAGCTGGTAAGCTTGAACCACCGACCATGCGGTTGAAATGGCTTTACAGTCTGGTGCATTAGCCCACAGAGCCACACCAGGACTCCTTTGTTGTTGTTGTTGTTATTATGTGCTGTGGAGTCGGTTCCCATTCATAGCGACCCTGTACGGAGTTTCCGAGGCTGTAAATCTTTACGGGAGCAGAAAGTCTCATCTTTCTCTTGCAGAACAGCTGGTAGTTTCAAACTCATGACCTTAAGGTTCACAGCCTGATTCATAACCACTATGCTACAGGGCTATCTAAACATCCACTCTTCCCCAGCCTCTGTCACCAGCCCTCGTCTTGTCCCCGTTCACACAGGTTCCCGAGTGACCGTTTCCTGCCATAGACTCCATCACATCACCGAGGGCTTCTATGCATTCTGTGCCCATTTCATAGATGACCAAACAGAGACCCAGGGCCCCCAGAGAGGGCAGGGCAGCCCGGGTGAACTCTGCCACTGATTCTGCACACAGGGGTGATACTCCTTTCTTTCCGTGTGGAGGAGGAGGCCCAATACACACCTTCAGATGGGATGTCTTATTGACAAGCAGGCGACTCACTATCGGTCCCCAGCTGCTTGCAGCTCTGACATTTATCTTCTCAAGGAGGGGGAACCACTTACAAATTGTCCCATCTCACCTCCCACATGGATGAAAATGTCAGAGAGTGATCTGGCACACGAGGTCCCATGTCCACACCACACGTAGTCCATGTTTTGTGTGTAGCGCTCAACAACAAAGCGACTTCTGGAGAACAGCCCTGGCCTGGGACGTGTATGAGGGGAGCGAGCCGAGGGTGTCCAACTTTTATCGCCAGGGGCTGCAGCCAACGCCAAGAATGTCCCAGAACAGATGCTGCCGTCCACTGGCCGGCCAGCACGTTCTTTCCAGGTGCACTTGTGTGGAGCCAGACGCATGCCACGTCTTTGAGCTAAGCCTGTGATTGCAAAATAATACCCACCCAGAAAACAAATTAAAAATAGGAGAAAGCCATCCGAGGCAGGCGCGTGTCTGCCTCAGCAGAGCTGTGCCGGATTGCTAGGCAACCCCAACAATCCTGTGGGGGAGAGGGCTGCGCCAAGCGTGTTCCGCAGAAGTGGGACTCTTGTCCTTTTTGTGTGAATGTGCTCAGCCAGATCCAAGCAAAAGTCAGGAGCAGAAGGGAGAACGGGAAGACAAGCTGCCGGCAGTGCTCACATCCATGTGGACTCGGATTTCTGAGGACAGAGAAGAGATGGGGAAGCAGGGGGCGTGTCTATGTGGTGAGGCACATCTGGATCCACACTGGAGAGCCAATTGGATGGCTCCATGTTTCTCAAGCTCCAGATGTTTAGAATTGTGTAGGCAAAACGTCTGAACGTTAACTGATTTTTTCCCACCCTCCTTCATCACCAGTTTTCTTCATCATCTTCAGCAAGAGGCTGGAAAGAGAGGAGGGGGAATGGATGAGGCAAGAGACAGGTGGAAGAGCAGGGAGAAGAGAAGGGATGATGACAGGCACCACAGTCGAGCCGCGTGGCGCTTCTCCCCTGAGAGTGAGAACAAGGCAGGAACGCGCAAATGCTAGCTTCCATCGGAACCTGAACAGCGTTGAGATGTTTGGGGATGTTGGAATGTTGACTAGGACGGCAGAGTACTTTAGACAGGTAAAGATGTGGGAGGCACTAGCGTGAAAACAAGAGACATTTTCAGTTAGACTTTGGGGTCTTTAGAAGACTAGGGTGCAACGGCAGAAAAGAGCTCCCTCCCCTTTATAATGCACCCAGGCAGATGGGTGGTTAAGGGCTCAGAGCAGCAGGTCCTAGGGATGATGACCTCATGGGTCCTTCACACGGGAGATGCTGATCATACAATTCTCTGTCTGCTCCACTGTGGAGACAAGATCAGGTCTCCCAGGACAGTCCTCCCTCTGGGGAGAACATGCAGGTTGGAGAGCACTCTTCCGCATCACCTGACACCTGCCTCTGGTTGTCAATATGTGGTCCTCATGACAACTCTGAGCAGGGCCTTACTCACTCCTCCTATAGAAGAAGGGACCCCAGGGAGGAGGGAGTCACACAAGGCCACACAGGGGGAGGGAAGCTGAGCTCTAGGGAAGGTGGATGCACCATGTCACAGGAGGGACTGGAGGGTACGAGGCTAGTGGGCAGTGTGATCACAGAGCTCCACTTGTACACACTTGTGGTTCACACCTGCGATACACCTACAGTATGCACCTGTGGTACATACCTATAGTATATGCTTGTGGTAAACACCTGTGGTACACACCTCCATACACAGCTATGGTAAACACCTACTGTACACACTTATGGAACACCTACAGTATACACCTGCAGCACATACCTATAGTGTATGGCTGTGGTACACACCTCCTATAGTGTATGGCTGTGGTACACACCTCCATACACACCTATGGTAAATGCCTATGGTACACACCTGTGGTACACCTGCAGTATGCCTACAGTATACCTGTGACGCATGCCTACAGTATATACTTGTGGTACACACCTGTAGTACACCTACAGTATACACCTGTAGTTCACACCTGCAGTACGCCTACAATACACCTACAGTATATGCTTGTAGTATAATAGTGGTATGCCTACAGTAGATACCTGAAGCACATGCCTACAGTATATGTTTATGGTACACACCTGTGATACACACATATAGTAAACACCTGTGGTACACGTACAGTATACATCTACTCAACACACCTACAGGACACCTACCACGTTGTTAAGGGCCATCGAGTCATGTAATACACTTACAATATACACCTACAGTGCAAATTTATAGTACACCTACTGTATACACCTATGGTAAACCTGCAGTGTTAAGCTACCATATATACCTACAATATACCTAATGCACACACCTAAAGTATACATTTACTCTACATACCTACAATATAGCTACAATACACACCTATTTACACACCTATGGTACACACCTACAGTACACACCTTTAGTAGTATGTACTATGCACACCTACAGTATGCACCTAAAGTATACACCTACAGTATGCACCTACAGTATACACCTACAGTATGCACCTACAGTATATACCTACAGTATGCACCTACAGTATACACCTACAGTATTCACCTACAGTACACCTGCGGTCCCCCTACAGTATACACCTACAGTATGCACCTACAGTATGCACCTACAGTACACCTACGGTCCCCCTACAGTATACACCTACAGTATATACCTACAGTATGCACCTACAGTATACACCTACAGTATGCACCTACAGTATATACCTACAGTATACACATACAGTATACACCTACAGTATGCACCTACAGTATGCACCTACAGTATACACCTACAGTATGCACCTACAGTACACCTATGGCCCCCCTACAGTTGTTGTTGTTGTTGTTAAGTGCCATTGCGCTGGTTCCGACCCATAGCAACCCTATATAGGATTTCTGAGGAGCAGCTGGTGAGCTTGAACTGCCAACCTTGCAGTTCAAACGGCTTTGCAGTCTGGTGCATTAACCCACAGCGCCACACCAGGACTGTATAGTACACACCTACAATACACATGTATGGGACACCTACCGTACATACCTATGTATACCCATCATTCACACCTGTGGTACACCTATAGTACGCATCAGCAATGACACCTATGATACACACCTATAATATACCTACTGTACATACCTGCAGTACCCTAACAATATAGACCTAGGGCACACACCTGTAATTCACACACAGAACACACTGTGGTATACCTATAGTACATACCTGCAGTGCATCTTACAGGTACACCAAGATATGAATCTGAGGGGTACATTACTTGTGTACCCCTATCGCTGTCTCACACAGACCTATGCATGTTGTTAGCTGCCGTCCAGGCAGCCCCATGCACTGTATCCTTCTCCACCCCCATGACCGGTTACAGATTAGACCATTGTGACCCAGAGGGGTTCTCATGGGATGATTGTCAGAAGTGGATCACCAGCCATTTCTTCTGAGTCTATCTTAGTCTGAACGCTCTGCTGACACCTGTGTGACAGGGACACACCACACTCCAAAGACAGAAGGGCGGAGGTTGTGTACTGGCTGCAATGGCTGAGAATGGAACCAGCCTTGGGTGTGTTGTTGTTATTATTAAGTGCCGTTGAGTTGGTTCCGACCCATAGCGACCCTGTACAGGGTTTCCAAGGAGCAGCTGGTGAAGTTGAACAGCCAACCTTGAGGTTAGCAGCCCAACACTTAACCTGTATGTCACCAGAATTCCCAAAACCACTCTAAAAGGCTGCTTTGAGCTCGTGATCAGCCATATAGAGGCAGCTACTGGCCTCTCCCTGACCAGAGGGAAGAAGAGGAAGAAAATCCCAAAGACTAGCAGACTACCTGAACCTCAGTCTCCCTGACTCTGAGAACTAGATGGCACCAGCTACCACTGCCAACGGCTCTAAAAGGAATCACAACAGAAGGCCCTGGATGGAGTGGGAGAAAAATGAGGAACAAAATGCAAAATCATCAAAAGGCCAGGCTTACTGGGCAGATGGAGACTGGTAAAACCCCCATGACTCTGGCCCTTGGTCCCCCTTCAGCCTGGAACTGGACCCACCCCAAGGGCTGAATTTTCAGCCAAATGATAGACAGGTCTATAAGAGAAACAGTAACACCAGGGTTATACACACGCCTTAGCACTATCAACCATGGCAGATCCAAAAGGCGGCATTTACCCAAGGACAAAATTCAGAAGGCAGGCAGGGTTCAGAAGAAGGAATGGAAACAGGAAACACAGAGAGGAAGTGGAAATCGCATTTAATGACATGAAACAACACATGTATGAATTGTTGATTGGAAAACTGATTTTCTCTGTAAACCTTCACCTAATTCACAACAAAAAGGTAAACAAGCAAACAAATACACAAAATCCCTGCTGTCTGAGGGCCCCACCACCATCATCTATACTGGACATCAGGTGTCAAGTCTGCGGTTTCATCAGTATGTTGTTGTTAAGTGCTGTTGAGTCGATTCCAACCCATAGTGACCCAAAATAGGGTTTCCAAGGAGCAGCTGGTGAGCTTGAACCACCAACTTGCAGTTCAAACAACTTTGCAGTCTGACACATTAGCCCACAGCACCACACCAGGACTCCCTCATCAGTATAGTCAGCAGAATAATGACCCCAAAGACATCCATGTCATAAGCCCCAGACCCTGTGATTAGCTTGGATTCCATCGCAAACCGGAAGTACAGGAGCAGATGGAATTAAGGCTGCTAATCAGCTGACTTAAAGATAAGGGCTTCACCCTGAATTATCCAGATGTTCCCAATGTAATCACAAAGTCCTTACTTTGTGGAAGACCAAACCTACTGCCAGTCAAGTCAATTCCGACTCATAGCAACCGTACCTAGGGCTACTGAGACTGTAGATCTTAAAGACAGACAGTTTCCCAGTGATAGGAAACAAGAATGAGTGACCAGCTATGGCCAGAGTGGAGACGGAGAAAGACCCAGGGTGGGCAGCTTCTAGAAATTAAAAAAGGCAAAAAATGAATTCTTTCAGAGAAGAGCACATCCCTGCCAACACCTTGATTTCAGCCCAGGTCTGACCTCCAGAACCATAATTAGAATACATTTGTGTTGTTTGAGGCCACTAACTTTGTGGTAAGTTGTTATAACAGCAACACAGCTGCCCACAGAGAGAGAGGGTACCCACCGGCCTCCTCGTCATTAGCTCCTGAGTGAAAGTTGGCCATGAAATCTCTGTTGGAAGAGCCTGGGTCACATGCTGACTCTCGCCGCAAGGGAAGCTTAGAAAGCAAGTGCCGAACTATTTTTTGTCTCCTCCGAGGATGTTCGTAGCATGGGCAATGCCCCAATCACACAGAAGCACCAGGAGCTCCTGCACAGAGGGTTCTAGCAGGAATGGGACGGTCAATCAAAAAGCATTGCTACACAACCACAGACATCTTTGTTAAACAAAACTATCAAGATGTGAAGCTATTGTTCTTCAACATCCCCCTTGAACATGGTGCTCCCATCTTGCTAAACCTCCCCCAAAGAATTCTGCTCTCTTCAATTTACACCTCATCAAATGACAGTTTGGGCATCCTCAAGGGACTCAAATTACGTTCCTTTTAAATGTTCTTTGAGTTTGGAGAACAAAAGAATTCTGGATGGGAAAGATTGGAGCTAAAGGGTAGATGTGGTAAGGTTTCCTAACAAAATTCTCATAAGACAGTTCTTGCTATCCTTGAAGAATGAACAGATAGATGCATTGTTGTGATGGGCGAGGAGAAGGAAAATAGTTAATTCATCAGTGCAACTTTTCTGGCCTTTTTCAAACTAATTCAGTTTTGCATTTTCTTAAAACATCTTCATAATAAACACCCATGACCATGCTGTGTCCTTTGAGAAAATGTATCAAGACTACACTTTTGGGATGCCCAAACACAGTTGCCATAACCTTCTCAACTGACCTCTTGGCTTGAATTGGACTGGTCCAGTGAGCCTCTCAGAAGCCACTGGACCATTTTTTTTTAAGGCATCAAAACAAGACTAAGAACAACATGATTAAGACCAGTCTGTTACTGAAAGAACTTGTCTACAACCATCCATGCTCAAAGAGACATGTTTAAACACGTCTTATTTGGAGTACACCCATGCACATACGACATGGGACCCTAGCTATTGTTGTTGTTGCTAAGTGCAGAAGAGTTGGTTCTGATTCATAGTAACCCTGTACAGGGTTTTCAAGGAGCAGTTGGTGGCTTTGAACCACTGATCTAGGGTTAGCTGTACTTGCTTATTCTACAGGACCACACCATGTTGTTGTTGTTAAGTACTGTCAAGTCAGTTCCGACCCACAGTGACCTTGTATAGGGTTTCCGAGGAGCAGCTGGTGAGTTTGAACCGCCGACCTTGTAATCCAAACTAACTTTGCAGTCCAGTGCATTAACCCACAATGCCACACCAGGAGTTGTTGTTAGGTGTCATAAAGTCAGCCCCAACTCACAACCACACTATACGCAAGAGAACAGAACACTACCCAGTTCTGCACTGTCCTCACACGTGTCACCCTTGAGGCGTTTGCTGCTGCCACTGTGTCATTCCATCTCACTGGGACCCTCCATTTTACCAAACATGGTGTCCTTCTCCCTCATCGGCCAATGTTCAGTGGTAGCGACAGATGCTCTTTGGGGACAGAGACACATTCCATCCCTGTCCTGAGAACAGGTTCCTTCGCATCGGTTCCTGGGTTTCCACTCATATGTTCAGTTGACCTACTTTGGTGTTGGCTGTGGGAAGAGGTAGAGACTGGTGTCTCCTAAACTCACAAGTAGTCATTTGTTCTGGCCCACATGTCTTCCAGCTCTGGGTTCTTCTCAGGGGACCCAGACTCGCCTTCCCATCTCTCCAGTAGAAGGATCCAGAACTGCCTCTCTGGGTATGCAGGCTGCAAGCCATGTTCGAGAAGGTGGGATTCCCTGCCCCTACACCCGTGCCCTGCATGGGATGGGCACCCAGTTGTTTTTAAACAGCTGTTTTTAAATCACTTTACTGAGGTGTAACTGGCATACGGAGCTGTAGGATAAGACTGGACCGCAAGGTCGGTTTGAACTGCAAGGTTGGCAGTTCAAACTTACCAGCTGCTCCTTGGAAACACTATACAGGGTCGCTATGGGTCGGACCCAACTCGATGGCATTAAACAACAGCTGGCATATAGGGAGCCCTGGCAGCACAACAGTTATGCACTCAGCTGCTAACCAAAAGGTCAGGGGTTCAAACCCACTTATCAGCTCCCCTTTAGAAAGACCTGACCATCTGCTTCCATAAAACTAACAGCTTCAGAAATCCCATGGGGCAGTTCTTCTGTTCCATGGGAGAAAGTCCTGGCGATCTGCTAGCGTTGGGCTGCTAACTGGAACCCACCCAGTGTTCCATGGGGGAAAGTCCTGGCGATCTGCTAATGTCCAGATGGCAGCCTGGGAAACCCTATGGGAGGCTCTCCCCTGTGGCTCAGAGTCGCTATGCAGTGCAGTTAGCTCGATGGCACAGAACACAGTTGGCAGGCAGCAAGTGTCCCGAGTGTTATGTTTGTGAATTCTGGGAATTTCCCTGGGAAACCATCACCACCATCCATGCCATGGTGAACACATCCATCACCCCCAGACGTCCGTCGGTCGTCTCCTGCCCGGTCCCAATCCTTCTCCTCCCTGCACCCCGCAGCTGTGGGGAACCACTGGCCTGCTTTCTGTATTGGTAGATTAGTTTGCATTTTCTGGAATTCTCCATAGATGGGATGATCCAATCCTTCTTTTTCTAGCTGGTTCCTTTCATTTAGCATAATTCCCTAGAGAGTCTTCAGGTTGCAGCACAAGCTAGAATGCCACAGTACAAACCTACCATGATTTGCCTGTCCACTCCGGATGGACCCACGATTTGCCTGTCCACTCCGGATGGACCTACGATTTGCCTGTCCACTCTGGATGGACATTTGAGTTGCTCTCTCCCAGCTTGCAGTTATTACAAATAAAGATGAGGTAAAAATCTCTGTGGATATAGCTTTCATTTTGAAAGCAAAGTGAGCTACACCCACTCTCACCTCCCCACACCGCAGGTGAGCAGATGGTCTCCAGGGGCGGGGGTGAGGGGAGCTTCCTTTATTGCCACCAGGAAACCCAAACTTGGGGAGCAGGAGAGTGTTTGTGGGGGAGGAGCTGTTTACATTTTTCTAGTTGTTCTGGGGAGAGGCAAGCTAATGAATCGTTAATGGAAGTAGCTCAGTGACGTGAACAGAACATTAAAATAATTAAAACTGAGCCTGAGGCAGCAGCATCCCATCTTTTCATACTTGAGATGAGAGTGAATGGATGGATGTGGGGAAGGCAGCGAGGTGGGCAGGGCTCGGGTTGAGGAGGAGCATCTTCTAACAGACCCCCAGTACTGCACCCACCCCATTCTTCCCTCCACTCTGGCCTCAGGCATGCCCTGCCCAATTTTCCTTGTTTGCATCCAAAAAAGATGAAATGCCTTCATCCCCAGCATCTCCACACACACCCTAATGCCAGGGGACCAGCTGGGTGAGCAGGAAACAGCCTCTGAGCCTCCAGGTCTGGTTTAATATTATAATGCACCTCCCTTGACAACCCTTGTCCTCAGCTGCTTTCCTGAACAATTTGGCCCAGAGGGAGCAGTAGCTCTGGTAGGGGTCTTTCTTCTTTGCTTATTGGACACAATGTCTTTGACCACAGTTGTGGGCTGAGCTGCATCACCAAAACTATGATGTAATCCTAACTCCCAGAGTCTTTGCAGACACCACTGGTTAATGTAAGGTCATAACTGGAGGAGAATGGGCTCTGGTTCTACAGGAGTGGTCTCCTGATATGATAAGACAGACCCTGAGGGAATCAGGCCATGGGAAGACGGAGCACACATTGCACCAATGTGACCATAAACTGAGGGACACCTGAGACCTTCAGAAGCTGGAAGAGACAAGGACGGATCCTCCACTTGGGCCTTTGGAGAGAGGGATTATGGCTCTGCTGTCTCCTTATTTTGGCATCTGGTCTCCAGAACCGAGAGAAGGAAGTTTCTGTGGCGCTAAGCCACCCTGTGTGTACGACTTTGTCACAGCCGCCCTCGGAGACTCCCATGAATGCTTCTAAGTGCCCCTTACTGGGTCAGGTCCTGGACCCGCACTGTGAGTATGAACCAATCTTGTCTTGAGGAGCTGGGGTTGAACGGAGCAAGCAGATGGGGGAATTAGCAATGTCACATGACAAGAGCTTCCAGAGATGCTCGGAGAGACTCTCCACCCACAGGACCACCTTGTCGTCCCCTCCTCACATTTTCCTCTACAATCCCATGTGCTCACTGACCCTCACCACCAACTCATCTGTAATACCAAAGACAGGGGTCGATTTGATGCGCAAGACCACACCAGGCAGAAATTCAAAGTGGCGACAGACCACAGAACATGACAGTGGCCCCACAACATAGAAAACATGGAGTCCCGTGAATCACCAGAGCAACACAATCCTGAACAAAAATGCATTTCCGTTTTTTCCACCCACATGCTGATTACCTTCCGTGTTTGGAGGGAGCATGTTTCACAGGGACCCTCTCCTAGACTTTCTGGTGGGATTTCAAGGTGGTATAATCTCAGCAGAGGGCAGATTGGCACTTAGATCAAAGCGCTCAAAGCATGTTTAACCTTTAACATGACAATTCCACTTGTAGGGATTTACCCTAAGGAGGAAACCAGGGACAAATGCAAAGATTTCTCTAAAAAAGATTTCTGTGCAAGATGTGCTGCTTTGCTTATGATATCAAAAGGCTGAAAACAAACTAAACGTCCAACTCCAGGGTGCTGGGTAAATAATTTGTGCACTCATTAAAAATCCTGTCCTAGAGAAATATTGGATGCCATTGCAATCAAACCATCAAATGACAAGGTTTACAAAACAGAGCATATGGTATAATCCCAGCAGCCGAAAACCAGGCTGGAAGACAGACTACTGAGCCAGCAGCGGTGTTCCCCACTCTGCGCATGTTGTTGTTGTTGTTAGGTGCCATTGAGTCGGTACTGACCCATAGCGACCTTATGCACAGCAGAACAAAACACTGCCCGATCCTGGGCCAACCTCACTACTGTTGCCACACTTGAGCCCATCGATGACTGCCACTTGTCCAATCCAACCCCTCATTGGGGTCTTCCTCTTTTTCTCTGACCCTCCACCTTACCAAACATGATATCCTTCTCCAGTGACTGGTCCTGCCTGACAATATGTCCGAAGTATGAGAGACGAAGTTTGACCATCCTGGCCTCCAAGGAGCACTCTGGCTGCACTTCTTCCAAAACAAATCTATTGGCACTTTCAGTATTCTCCTCCAACACCATAACTCAAAAGCATCAATTCTTCTATGGTCTTCCTTATTCACTGTCCAGTTTCGCATGCATATGAGGTTATTGAAAATACCATGGCTTGGGTCAGGTGCACCTTAGTCCTCAAGCTGATATCTTTGCTCTTCAACACTTTAAAAAGGTCTTGTGCAGTCGATTTGCCCAATGCAATACGTCATTTGATTTCTTGACTGCTGCTTCCATGAGTGTTGGTAGTTGATCCAAGAAGAATGAAGTCCTTGACAACTTCAATCTTTTCTCCATTGATAAGAATGTTGTTTATTGGTCCAGTGGTGAGGATTTTTGTTTTCTTTACATTGAGATGTAATCCATACCGAAGGCTGTGCTCTTTGATCTTCATCACTAAGTGTTTTAAGTCCTCTTCACTTTCAGCAAGCAAGGTTGTATCATCTGCATATCACAGGTTGTTAACGAGTCTTCCTCCAATCCTGATGCCACTTTTTTCTTCATATAACCCAGTTTCTCGGATTATTTACTCAGCACCAGAAATCTTTCAATAAAGTGAGGCAGCACAGGAGGCACTCACTCATCTCTGCCAAGAAATTTGGAAGACAACTATGTGGCCGATTGATTAGAAGAGATCTGTTTTTGTGCCCATTCCAAAGAGAGGTGACCCAATGGAATGCAGAAATCATTGGACAATATCTTTGATATCCCATACGAGTAAAGTTTTACTAAAGGTAATACAGAAATGGCTGCAAGCATACACTGACAGAGAACTTCCAGAGGTTGAAGCCGGATTCAGAAGAGGCCGTGGAACAAGGGATATCATTGCTGATGTCTTGGCTGAAAGCAGAGACTATCAGAAAGATGTTTACCTGTGCTTTACTGACTATGCAAAGGCTTTCAATTGTGTGGATCATGACAAGCTATAGACAACATTGTGAAGTATGAGTATTCCAGAACACTTAATTGTACTCATGAGGAATCTATACCTGGACCAAGAGGCAGTTGTTCAAACAGAACATGGGAACACTGAATGGTTTAAAATGAAGAAAGGTGTGCGACAGGGTTGTATTCTTTCACCTCTGTGGATGGGGGACAGGTAATATTCTTTTTTCTTTCTTTAATTTTGTTGTACAGTCTAGAATTTTTTATATTGAACCCAGATTAGATTTACCATCAGGGAAGTGAAGATTTTTTTTAATTAATTAATTTTTATGTGAAAGTACACACAGCAAACCGTTTTGACAAATTCTACATGGACAACTCAGTGTCATTGTTAACAGTCCTCAAGCTGTGGAACGGTCTTCGCTATCCTTTTCCAGATCATTCCACCGCCATTAGCATAGTCACCGCCTCCTAGGCTTCTCATCTAACCTTGTAAGGTGCTGCTGCCAACTGGATCCCACATGGCTCCATCTCCGAGACAGCAAGATACTGAAGGCAGAGACACACTACTAATAGTGCAGGGGGATAAGTGGAACCAAATTTCAAATTCTCAATGGAATCCAGATTTCCTGGAGTCACTGATGCTGGAAACTATTGTCCTGAGTTTTAACCTTTAAAACTTAAACCTCAAACCAAACATTTCCCGGAAGTCTGATTTGAACCAATCAATAACTTCACCTGACTAGTAAAGAGAGCCAATTAGAAAGGTCAGACCTTCCAAGGGACCAGCTTTCAGGGCAAGGAAAAGTTGAAGACTGTTCCAGAAACAGGTTCAGTGTAGGGCTTGTACCAGTGACATCACTAGGGTGGTGTCACCAGTGCATCTGTGGAAGAGGGTCAGTAGGTAGGCAGAGCTTGGCAGCTAGCACTCAGCTCATTGACCTCCCACCCCCTACTCACCCACAGTGCAGCTAACTTTGCCTCCCAGATGTGGACAGGGGAGAGGTGGCCCTAGGTCCAGGGGACAGTGCCTTCAGGTGACTTCAGGTCCTGAGAAGGGGGAGAAAGATGGACCTGAGTCCTAAGCTGGAGATGGTCCTGGGCCCTGGGCTAGAGGTGGTTCTGGGTCCCAGGTAGGACATGATCCTGGGGGGAAGGAGTGGGAGGTGGCCTTGGGTCCAGAGCAGGAGCTGGTTCTGGAAACTGGTCAGGAAGAGGTTCTGGGTTCTGGGGGAGAAGGTGGCCTTGGGTCCTAGGGTAGGAGGTGGCCTTGGGTTCTAGGGGAGGAGGTGTCCCTGGGTCCCTTCAGGGCGGTGGTTCAGGTTCTGGATGGAAAGTGGCCCTGGCCTCTGGGGTGGAGGGCACAGCCCTGCATCTGCACTTCGGGTCCCCCAGGCTCAGTCCACACCTTCGGTGACCACCATGTCTCTGCCAAGTTGAGCTCGGCCCTGTCCAGGGTGGTGAAAGGGCTGGGCTGCGTCTGAAATTGGTGGAAACACTGCACAGAACTTTTATAGATGGTCACTTTGGTGCCATCTGACAGTGTCACCGAGCGGTACACACCCCAGCAGCCTCGTAGGGACACTACTGGTTTTGACACTGCAGACCCCTGGCCTCTGACCAAGTTGTCTAGCCAGAGCCTCAGGAAGAGGTGGTCAGCCAAGCGTGCCGCCCCAATGCAAGGACTTGATACAGCCCTAATTATGCAAATAAATCACTGGCTAATCAGGGAGCATTGTTGCTCAGTGGCCAAGACTAAAAAGCATGTCATTAAAGAGATCAAGACTGAGCTTTGTTGATTCTAGCAGGAAGTGTCGGGAAAGGCCTGGGTGTGGCCCACCTCTTAACACTCCCATCCGGACTCTGTTGTGAACGGAGCTGGTGGCATCAGACCACTCACAGGGCACCGTAAGTTATCACAGAGACGTGTGTGTGTGTGTGTGTGTGTGTGTGTGTGTAACCCTCCACTCCCTCCTCCACTGGATCATGATGATCTGAACTGATGTTCTAGAAGCTTCATCACAGCAAAGTCACTACGATCTCACCATCCATGAGAAGAAGTTGTTGCCGTGTGCCTTCGAGTTAATTCCAGCTCATAGCAATCCTGTGTAGAATCCAGAGTAGAAATGCCTGATAGGGTTTTATAAGCTGTAATCTTCACCATGGAGCCCCAGTTACACAATGGGTTAAACGTCGGGCTGCTAAACGCAGGTTGGTGGTTCAAACTCACCAGCTACTCCTCAGGAGAAAGATGAGGCCGTCTGCTCCCTTGAAGATTTACAGCGTCATAAACTCTACAGAGCAGTTCGATTCTGTCCTATCAGGTCGCTAGGGGTCAGGATCGACTCGATGGCAGCAGATTGGGGTTTTTAAAAGTATTTACCAGAAGAGGTCACCAAAAACCTTCTCTCCCACAGGGCCACTGGTGGGTTTGAACCACCGACCTGTCCATGAACAGTTGAATGCTTAACCGTCGCATCAGCAGAGCCTTCATCCATAAGTAGAATGCCAAACCAAAACCCCAGCCCATGGCTGTGGTGTCGATCCCAACTCATAGCGAGCCTGGTAAGGCAGTGGAACGGCTCCCTGAAATCTCCGAGGCTAGATGTCAGCTTGAGGACTAAGGTG
>NW_006408650.1:3263610-3271458 GCF_000296735.1 Chrysochloris asiatica | reverse complement strand
CTCATTTCCTTGGCATATAGGTGATCCCTAAGATGGTGTCTGTCTTCCTCCATGCATGCCTCTGTGTTTAACGCACTCAGAAGAGATTCCATTTAGAACCCACCCAAGATCAGGTGTGGTCTACTTAGCATAACAAAGAGATCTCTATTTCTAAACAGGATCACATCCTCAGGTATAGGGGTTAGGATTCCCACCCAGATTTGGGGATAAACACAATTCCATCCATATCGTTATGGTTAGATGCCTTCAAGCTGACTTCCACTCACAGCAAGTCATGTACGACAGAAGGAAGCACTGCCCACCTGGTCCTGGACCACTTTCACAGTGGTCATTTTGAGTATCAATCCATAGCACTGGGGAGTTTTCGTCTTTTTCACTGACCCTCTCCAGGGACTGGTTTCTCCTGATAACACGTCCAAAGTACGTGAGACCAAGTCTTGCCGTCTGAGGAACATTCCAGCTGTGCTTCTACCAAGATAGATTTGGATCTTTTGGCAGTCCGCAGTGTATTCCATACTCTTTGCCAGCAGCATCATTCACATGCAATTTAATCCAGTAAAAAAAAAAAAAAAAAATGACTACCATCCAGATGACTCCAAACTCATAGTGACCATATGTTGTGGTTGTGAAGTGCCACCGAGTCAGTTCCAACTCATACTGACCTTGTATAGGGTGTCTGAGGAGCAGCTGGTGGGTTTGAACTGCTGACCTTGTGGTTCAAGCCAACCGTTTGGTCCAGTGCTTTATCCTACAGTGTCCCCTGCCCCCTCCACCACCACCCCCAGAACTCCAGTGAGCATATAGGACACAGTGGAACTGCCCCAGAGGGTTTCTGAGGCAGTAAGTCTTCACAAGAACAGACTGCCTCATCTGACTCCCACAGAGCACCTGGTCTCCTATTTAACACATATTGTTGTTGTTAAGTGCTGTTGATTTGGTTCTGACTCATTTGTTGTTATTAAGTGCCACCAAGTCGGTTCCAACTCATAGCGACCCTGTATAGCGTTTCCGAGGAGCAGCTGGTGAACTTGAACCACTGACCTTACGGTTCAAACCAACCTTGCTGTCCAGAGCATTAACCCGCAGCACCACACCAGGACTCCCGACACATAGCAACCCTGTTTAGGATTTCCAAGGAATGACTGGTAGGTTTAAATCGCTGACCTGTAGTCCAGTGCTTACTCTACAGCACCAAACCAAGAGTCCTGCTTTTTGTTATTAAGTGTGTCATGTCAGTTCTGACTCAGCGACCCTCTGAACTGGACCACAAGGTCAGTTTAAACTGCAAGGTCAGCAATTGCTGTAAGTTGGAACTGATTTGATGATCCATAGGAGCTCTGGGATATTGATATTGAACCCTTGTGATGTGCGATGGAATTGGAACTGATTCATAGCAACCCTGCATAGGGTTTCCGAGGCTGTAAATCCTTATGGGAGCGGACAACCTCACCTTTCTCCTGTGGAACTGTTGGTAGTTTCGAACTGCTGACCTTGAGGTTAGTAGCCTGACTTGTAACCACTACGCTACCAGAGCTCCTCCCTTTAAAATAACCCTAGGATGTAAGCATCATTGCACTCAGCTTACAGGTAAGGAAACTAAGTCTCCTGGAGTCTAAACAATCCAATCTCACACGGTTACCTCACAACATGGCAGCCAGCTTCCCCCAGAGGAATCAGTTTGGGAGCTTCAGAGGCAGAGACCACAGTTTTGTTCTTACTGGGATCCAAGTTCCACTTAGACTCCAAATTAAGTGCTCTTTCTGCTGTTCCTGGCATTCAAATGCTCTAGGGAACTTTGAAAAATCTGGATACCCAGGTTGTATCCCACATCAACTTCTGGGCGGGGTGCTGGCCTCAGGAGTTTGGGACCTCCCCAGGTGAGTCCACTGTGAAGCCAGGTGAGAACCACCAGTCTAGACTTTCTCCCATGCACGGGGATGTGGGGAAGACAAATCACTGCACGTGCCTATTCCAATAGACCGCGGCGTCAACCCGTGTTTCTGCAGTTAACAAAGTGAACGAAACACAGCTGTCCCGAGTACTTCCCAGGTCATGGCGCCTCTTGTGTGTCAGAGTGGAACTGCACTCCCTCGAGTTGTTAATGGCTGGGGTTTCAGCCCTTCTTGCAAGGCGACTCTGGGTGCAACTCAGAGCTCCAACCTGTTAGCAGCCAAGAGCATTCACCGTCTGCACCACCGGGAACCCCTCAACAGAAGTGAGGGGGTTCTGGTGATGAGGAAGTTGCCAACATTAGATCAATGTAATTGATGACAATGAATTGTATGCCCCAAAGATGATGAATTGGTAAATGTTTATAGATTTATAAATTACAATTTTTTTTTTTTTTATAAGTCAAGGGGGCTTTTCTAGATATGTCCTTAGGACTCAGCATGAACTTACAAGTCAGTGCCTGCTACCAGAAGGACACTCCGTTCTAATGAGCTGTCTTCTTTCCTTCAGAGGGCAGGACCTCCCAGGCCAGGTGAGGGACTTCCCAGGCCAGGAGGCCAGGTGGGGCTCTCCCAGCCATATGGGGAGCTCCCAGACCACATAAGAACATCCCAGTCCAGGTGAGGAGGCCCCAGGCCAGGTAAGGGCCTCCTAGATCAGGTGGGGACCTCCTAGACCAGGTAAGAAACTCCCCGGCCAGGTGGAGACTTCCCAGTCCAGATACAAACCTCCCAGGCTGGGTGGGGACCTCTCAGATCAGGAAAGAACCTCCCACACCAGGTCAAGACCTCCCAGGCTTGGTGAGGACCCCTGAGATCAGGTGGGGGCTCCCCAGGCCAGGTAAGGACCACCCCCAGACTTCACTCTGAGGCTTTAGTTTCAGGCAGACAAGAGAAGAGCCACAGCTGACACATCGAGTCTGAAGATGTCTTGTTTCCTCAAAGATCTCAGAGACGTTCCTTCCGGTCATCGTGGTCCCTCTATGTCCGCCCCCTCCAGTGAGTCACACATCAGATGAGAAGCCAACTTACCTGAGGGTCGCTTGCTCATTCCTAGCACGGGAGGCAGTGAAACGGATGAGACCCGATTGCCACAGGTCTGCTTCCCGGATGTAGGTACAGTGAGTCCGCATCTGCAAAGCACATGCTGGCCTGGGGGAGCATGTCAGCTCCCGGGTCCCAGGGATGCCGTTTGTAAATTGCTTCTTGCCTTGCCCCTGAATGAGTGGTACCCGAGGACCCCTAAAGATGCGGCAGGTCCCCCAGAGAATGGGTGGCTCCCAGGGGGTGGAGTTCTGCCTCATTTGGCCCCTCCCACCCAGCACAAGGCAGCAGCAGCTGATGAAATGGGCGGGTGTCCAGCCAGGGGCCGGTGTCCGGGAGATAGTCCCCCCACTCACACCGCAGAAGTGTTCCCCTCCTTCCTGGTGAATGCACCACTCCGAAACCAAGACATAACTCTATCGGGAGAACAAGAGCTAATTAAATTTACTGGGATCATTGAAGAGGAAATTATTTAATATTCTGAGCAGAATTTAATATTCGAAAGCACGAGTGGTCTCATCTCAGTATAGTTAGCTCACCTGTTCCACAGGGTCTGTACGCAAATGAGGGGTCATTCGTGGGCGAGGGGACAGGGTGGAGGAAGGAAGCCTGGGACCGGGGGAGAGGGGCACTATCCACAAATGAGGGGTGACAGAATAGCAGCCCCATAGAGGGAACTGGTGAGGTGGGCACTGCAGAGACTCAGGTGAAAGACCACGCAGCTGTGAAGACCCCAGCCCACCTCCAGATACCTGGTAGGAAGTCAGGAATCTTTAGGTAACAAGGCACAGAACCCAACTCACCAAGCTGAATCAGAATCAGAGGTCACTCATTGGTTCCTGTTAACAGGAAGTCCAGGGGACAGCTGGCTTTAGACAGCCAGCATGCTTTGTGTGAGCTTCCATCTCTCTCCCTCACTCGTAATACACTTCCCATCTTGTCTCATCTCTCTCTCTCTCTCTCACACACACACACACACACATGCTCACAACCACCTTCAGTCCCTTTATCTCTCACTCACACACACACACCTAACTGTCCTGCCCCTATTCTCTCTCTCTCTGATTACCCCTTTTGATGACTTCATCTCTCCTTGTACATATGAACATCCTCCCTAGATAGTCCAGGGCAGCAGGTGGAGGACAGGGTAGCCTGGCTGCCCAGAGTCCAGGTTCCCAAGCGTGCTGCTGAGCATACTAGCAGACATCAAGGACACTTCCCCTGGGTCCATGGAGAAGCCATGAAGGATGGAACTTGGTCTGGCCTGAGTCTGGGACCATCTCCACAATCCTTCTCCACTGCCATGAGAAAGAAGGATAAGAGAGAATCCATTGGCCACCAGGCAAGAGGCAAGGGCAGAGAGACGGATCAGGCCACAACATCACATGGATTGGGAGTGGGCAGCACCAAAAGCAAGGACTTAGGAGGAGGGAAGGGGCGTGGGGCAGGAGAAACCACAGAAACACCCACTCCCATGGTGCCATTCCCCTTCTGGATCCGCAGGTGCACAGCCTCCAGGCAGGACCAGTGAGCCATTGCATAAACGCTTTTTGAGATGACAACAGTGATGCTGGAGCTGAAGGAACCGTCTGATTAAACTCCAGACCTTACAAATGCAATAACCAGCGTTCAGCAGGGCCCGGTGTCAGTCAGAGTCCGAAGGCTGTTGTGTTTTGGTTTTTTTTAACGGTAAGTCGATCTGTATGCCACGCACCCTGGGGACCTGGAAATTGCACTTGCTTTATTGCTGTCATTAAAAGCCAACCCACCCAATGCCAGGTAGGTCGGTGAAATCTTCTGTGTAAAAGCTTCAGACATTGTTCTCGGAGCTTCGGCCTGGTTCTCTGCCCTTCCCTTTACCCCACCTCAACTCAGGACTTCCCTGGAGCAGGTGACCCCGGACATGCCTTGGAAGAACAAAGCCCTGGGATGAAGGTGTATTTTGCGTTTTGTAATTCTCTCTACTGCTTAGTTTTCTGTTCATACAGATTACTACGCATGCCTGTGATCCCTATTTAAGTACCTAAAGCCTCCTATAAACCCATTAGCAGATTCCCACTTCTGACCACTGCACTTAACCAATGGTCTTTGATGGATTTCTCTCTTTGGCTGCAAGGTGTCTGGCTGTGCCTGGCTTTGGGCCTCGTGTCCGATGGCAGGAGAAGGTACAACCTGGAGACTCAGGCTCCAATCCTGGACTGAGGAGGGAGGCAGAGAGAACTGCAGGACCACTGCTCTGGACCATGGGTCAGCTCTGCCTACCTCCATAGCTGATGACCAGGAAAGACTACAATAGCCCTCCTCTGAAAGTCTTCAGGAACTGTATGGACACTTCTGAAAGAGTGTTTCCCACAACCCAGCATTCCCTTCACCCCCTGCTGTTCCCCAGAACAGGCTCAAACCCAGGTCCAAAGTGGACTCTCTGGACTCACTGAGCCGTGGACACAGTTCACAGAAGCCACCCTGTGTCCTACAGCTGCCCAGGACTCCACAGTTGACAACAGCCCATCAGCAGGGTCGTTCCTTTCAAATGTACATGGCATATTCACTAAGATGTTGTCCTGGAGATGGCCATCATGCCTGGTCAGTGAGAAAGAGGAAAGTCCCCCACGAGGTGAACTGGCACGGTGACTGAAGCCATGGGCTGAAAACCAGCAGCAGTTGTGAAGGTGGTGAAGAACTAGGCATGGTTTTGCTCTGTCTACACAGGCTCATTACGAGTCAGAACCCGCTCGAAGGCACCTAACAACATATGCTAATGAGGCAGGACCAGTGTGGGGTGCACCTTACAAAAGAGAGGGGCTCAAATCACACCTTATGCAAGTGGTACTTTTTACCCTACAAGAAAAGATGAAAGGAGAGAGAAGGGAACAGAGATAAAAGGAACATCACTGCTGCCAGGCAAGAGAATCGGGGAACAGAGTACATCCCTTGAACCCAGGGTCCCTGAGCTGAGGACCTCCGAGACACAGGGAAGGGTTGATGCCAAGACACCTAGAGATCTCCAAGGGACGCCGGTCCCATAGACACTGGAGACAAAGACCTCCTCTTAGATTATCTCGAATTCAGACTTCCTGCCTCCAGGGAACCACTAGAAGAACAAATAAACCTGTGTTGGAAGAAATACAATCAGAATGCTCCTTGGAAGCCAAGATGGCCAGGTTTCATCTCTCATACTTTGGACACATTATCAGGAGGAACCAGTCCCTGGAGAAGGACATCATGCTTCATAAAGTAGAGCGTCAGGAGAAAAAGAGGAAGACCTCTAGTGAGATGGATTGGCACAGTGGTGGGAGCAATGGGCTCAAGTGTAATGACCGTTGTGAAGATGGTACAGGATCTGGGAATGTTTCGTTCTGTTACACGAAGGGTCACTATGAGTCAGAACTGATTGGATGGCACCTAACAACAAGGACAGCCTCCTAAACTGTGAACAAATAAATTTCTGTTTATTAAAGCCATCCACTTGTGGTATTTCTGTTATAGAAGCATTCCGTAACTAAGACACAAAGGATATTTAATATTTTTTATCTGAAAAATAATGAATATTCAAATGTTAAAATCTGTAGACTAGCTAAAGCAGTTCTCAGAGAAAAATGTGTAACTTTAATGCTTACAAAAGTAGAAAGGCCTCAAATCAATAAACTAAGTCAGGTTCAGCTTTGTTGTTGTGGTTGTCATTGTGTGTCATCCAGTTGGTTCCAACTCATAGCAAACCCGTGTAGGGGTTCCTGGTGAGTTTCCACTTTCAATAGCTGCCAACCTGGTGTTTATGCTATAGCACCACATGAAGGCCCTAGGTTCTACCTTAAGAAACTAAAAAAGTTAAAAGTAAAATCAAAGTAAGCCAAAGAAAGGAAACAGTAAAGATAACTATTAAAAGTAATGAAATAGAAAACGGACCAAAGAGAAAAATATAATTCTTTGGAAATATAAACAAAATTATTGATCGAGAAAAAAAATGAGAGTACAAATTGCCAATATCAGAAATGAATGATGGGATATCTCTAGGGACCCCACAGAATTAAAAGGCTGTTGTTGTTGTTGTTAAGCGTTGTTGAGTCTGTCCTGACTCTTTGCAACACTGTATAGGATTCTCAAGGAGCAGCTGATGGGTTTGAACCACCCACCTTGTGGTTAGAAGTCCAGTGCTGATTCTGCAATGTCACAACTTTATGCCAATAAATTCATCATTGTAGCTGACATGGGCATATTCCTTTAAAATGTTACGTTGTTAAGTGCCATTGAGTCAGTCCCTCCTCGTAGTGACCCTGTATAGGATTTCCGAGGAGCTGCTGGTGGGATCAAACTGCCGACCTAGAGGCTCAAACAGGCCTTGCAGTCCAGCAAATTATCCTGGAGCACTATACCAACTGACATAAGATGAAACAGAAAATCTAAATAGCTCTATAGTTACTAAAGAACTTGAATACGTTATCAAAACTTTTCTAAGAAAATTCCAGGTCTATATGGCTTCCCTGGTGAATTCTATCAAAAGTTTAAGAAAGTAATAACAATGTTGCTCACTTGTTTACAGAGGATGGAGATAACTTTCCCAATATGTTTCATGAGGCAGCAAAACCATGATGTCAAAAACTGACAATTACAGAGAGAACAAACAAGATGGCGGATCGGGTGGATGTGCAGCAAAGAGCTCCGCCAACAACACAGAATACCTGACCAAGCAGACTCAGGGGCTGGTCCCAGAACTCTGACCCACATATAAAGGAATAGTTAGAAGTTTGGAAGACTTACAGCTGGGGGAGTTTGTGGCAGAAACAAGAAATCCACTGCTTTCTAGTTCAGAACGCTCGGCTGCTCCAGGAGCCGCCATCTTGGGTGAGACCACGTGGGG
>NW_006408650.1:3255685-3260505 GCF_000296735.1 Chrysochloris asiatica | reverse complement strand
TCAGAAGTTGGCGGTTCCATGAAAGGTGTTGTCAGAAAACTCAGCAATGAAAAATCCCTTTCATTTGCCTTTGGGGTGTAAAATCTCATAAACCTACAAGTCATCTCTCCTGCCAGGGACTAATCTAAGGAATGCCTAGAAAAAGGAGTTTCTGAGCTGAAATGCCTAGAAGGAAGAAGAGCCCAACAGAGAAGGAAGAAGAGCCAGAAGAGGTCTCAGAAGTGACCAGGATGCCTGTCACTCCACTCCGCTGGTCTTCAGGCCCAGAGCACAGGACTCCTCCAAGGGAGGGAGGGAGTGGCCACCACAGTCCTCCCTCTGCTCTAAACACTGAGTCACCACAGAGAATATGTGATCAATCTACATGACAATAGGAACCCTTGATGTAAACCCTTAACCTGCAGCTGCTAACCAAAAGGTTGGTGGTTTGAGTCCACCCAGAGACACCTCTGAAGGAAGATAGTCCTGGCAATCTACAACTGAAAAATCAACCATGAAAACTCTATGGACTTCCAACAAGATGGCGGACGGGGCAGATGCACTACATGGACCCCTCTACAGCAAAGATACGAGAGACCAAGTAAAACAGACACAGATGAAACTCCTGGAGCCCTGAACTTCAGAGGGAAAGTTAAAGACATGCTTGTTGGGAGGAGAAACTGAGCTGGAACAGCCAGACGCAGCACGACCATCGTCAAACCTGTGTGAGCAGCTCTGGCCCCAGGAGGCAGGGCAGAGCAGAGTCACACAAGGTACCATTCCTTCTTTTCCCCAAGCTCCCCTGGTGACCAGAGGGGTGGCCAGCTCCCACCCTCATCCACCCCCAACACAGCCCTGCTCTCCAGGAGTTCAGAGCCATGAAGTTGGGAGCCACACCAATGTGAGGGGCAGGCTTTGGTGTGTCACTTTGGTGTGTCACTTTGGTAGCTGGATTCAGGTGGGCTTGACTTGGGACTTACAGAACCTACACAGCCACCAAACCAGCATTGAACCCATCACCCTGTTTCCAGTCACCCTGTGGTTCTAACCGTCTCTGAAACCAACTCCATCAGGGACCTCCATGAAGTGCTTCTGGATTAAGTGTCGTGAACCTAGATAACACTGACTCCCATAGGGACTCCACTGTCACATCCCTCCCACACCCACCTCATGAGCTCCTGGGCTAGCAGAGTTTTCTCCTCTCCAGGTCCAACAGCTGCCTTGGTTTTTTTGTTGTTTGTTTGCGTTGGGATTTGTTGCTTCATTGCTTTTATTTGTTTATTCAGTCCTCCTCCTCTTCTTCTCTTTCCAGTCCCTTGAATTTTATCTTTTCTATCTCCACTTTGGACTCCTGGTGTGGTACTGTAAGATCAGCACGAACCGCAAGGTCAGCAGTTCAAACCCACCAGCTGCTCCTTGGAAACCCTATACAGGGTCGCTCTGAGGCAGAACCGACTCAACAGCACTTAACAATAACAACAACATCTCCAAATCCAGATTCCAACATCATTCTTTAAAGAGATGGCAAAACTAATCACTAACTTTATATGGAAAGGAAAGAGATCCTGGATAAGCAAAGCATTATTAAAAAAGAAAAACAAAGTAGGTTTCTCACTTCCCAATCTCAAAACCAAGTACACAGCCACAGTGATCCAAACAGCCTGGAACTGGTACAATGAAAGACACAGCCATCATTGGAGTGGAATTGAGGACTCAGAGGTTAATCCATCCACCTAGGTATGCACAGCTCATCTGCGACAAAGGGTCAAAATGCATTAAATGAGGAAAAGACAGTTTCTTGAACAAATAGTGCTGACAAAATTGGAAATCCATTTGCAGAAAAATGAAACAAGATCCATATCTCACACCATATACGAAAATGAATTCAACGTGGATTAAAAACTTACATTGTAAACTTAGACGTAAGTGATCATAAGTGAAAAAATAGAAACAAACTTTGGGGCTCTGCTAGATGGCATAAATACACTATCAAACAGAACTGAAAACACACAGACAGAAGACAAAATAGATGACTGGGACCTCCTAAAAATTACACACTTTTGTATGTCAAAGGATTTCACCAAAAGAATAAAAAGAGAACCCATAAACTGGAAAAAAAAGGTTTGGCAATGACATATCAGTCTAAGGACTAC
The DNA here is from genome assembly GCF_000296735.1 of Chrysochloris asiatica. Taxonomy (NCBI): domain Eukaryota; kingdom Metazoa; phylum Chordata; class Mammalia; order Afrosoricida; family Chrysochloridae; genus Chrysochloris; species Chrysochloris asiatica. The sequence continues at coordinate 3,258,373 of NW_006408650.1, read as the reverse complement.
TCTGTAAAATTTATAGACCCCTTCAATGCCCTCAAAACAAGAAGACAAATAATCCAATTAAAAAATAGGCCGAGAACATGAACACACACTTCACCAAAGAAGACATTCAGGTGGCCGACAAACATGAAGAAATGCTCACAGTCTTTGACCATTAGAGAGATGCAGATCAAAACAACAATGAGATAGCATCTTACCCCAACATTCATCGCAAAGTTCTAAAAAACAGAAAACAACAAATGCTGGCAAGGGTGTGGAGAGTCTGGGACCCTCCTACGCTGCTGGTGGGACTGTAAAATGGTGCAACCACTGTGGAAACGGTATGGCGCTTTCTCAAAAAGTTGGAAATATGCCCTAGGAATCCCTCTACGTGGTATATGTCCTCAAGAAATAAGAACCGTGACCCAAACAGATATCTGCACACCCATGGTTATCTCAGCTCTATTCCTAATAGCAAAAAGATGGAGACAGAAAAGTGCCTATCAACAGAAGAATGCTTAAAGAAACTTTGGTACATACACACAGAGGAATATTATGCAACATTGAAGAATGACGATGAACCAGTAAGACACTTCACAACATGAATTAACCTGGAGGACGATATGCTGAGTGGAATTAGTTCATCACAAAAGGGGAAATATTGCAGGAGACCACTGATGTAAAAAGTTAAGAAAAGATAAGATTTTCTTACTAAATGAAACATTTTATGGTGGTTACAGGATGGGGATGGGGGCTGGAAATAAAGTAACTAAAGGTGAATACTCTTAACTGATGGTACATGGAGGGGATTGCAATCATTGTAACGACACAAAGTGTATAATTTGTTGAATGTGGGACTAACCATCGGCTCTGTAAACCTTCACTCAATTCACAATAAAAAGTTAAAAAATTAAAAATACTATGGAGCAGAGTCCTACCCTGACACACATTCCTGACCCAAGCCACTCATTGTACAGATTTGTAAATCGAGTCCCAGAGAGACTACCCAAAGACGCATAGATAATCACAGTACAGTCAGAACTCGAACCCAGGCCTCCGACCCTCCCAGGATCTTTTCTCCTATATGAAACTCAAAGCCCTGACTCCTCTGAAGACTTGGCACACATCAGGAAGACTCGTCTAGAACAAGTGGCATAGGTATGAGGAGACAGGTAGAAATAAAAGAAGACAGGAGAACCAGGTCCCAACCAACAAAACCCAGAGAGAGAGCTATCTCAGAAAGGCTTCCTGGACTCGGGCATGCTCAGAAGGCTCAATCCATGTGCCTGATCCTTTTGTCAAAGAAAGTGAAAACTTCACAAATCTAACCCAAAAACTCCATGGTTCAATTTAAAGTTCAAATAAACACAGACATACATCCAGGCATCCCAGACGGAAGCCTTTAGCATAAGGGTTGTTGTGTGAGAAACTGACTGATTTTCAGATGGAGACACATGGACCAGAGCCCTAGGGTCTGACCGTCGGTCCTATGTCACCTTGAGAGGACTTTCTTTTTTTTTTTTTAAATGATATTTTGTCAAGGTAGGTTTAAACTGAAGGGTTGGTGGTTCAACTCCACCAGCCACTCCTCAGAAACTCTATTCAGGGTCACTATGAGGGGAACCGATTCAACAGCAGTTAACAACAACAACCTTGTTGAAGGAGTTTCGTGGCTTTGTAGGGTAAGCACTGGACTGTAAATCATACAGTCTGAGGTTCAAGCCCACCAACTGCTCCGAGGGAGATTTGTAGCCTGAGAAACCCTATAGTCAGTCTCTATGAGTCTGAAGCAACCGCCACCACCTTGTCTGAAATGGCCTTCCACGTTGATTCAAAGGCCACAGCAAGGACCTGTCTCATTGCTGTTCTCTGTCCACATTCTCCCTTTCTGTCCTCCTCCTCCCCTCTCCCTCTTTCCCTGCTTCTCCCTTCTCTGGATAAGGATCAGGCTCCATGGAGAGATGACAAAAACAGAACAAGCTTTAGAACCGAGTGGAATTCTGGGCAGAAGTTCTGAAGGGCGCTGATCTCACACTGACATGAATCTGCGTTCTCAGCTTCCTGTGAAGTCAGGAAACCCGCTTGGCCCTGGGAGTCATGTGGATGGAACTCACTTCCAGGCAGTTCTACTAAGTGGGGCTCCTTTCCGGCCCTGGCTGGTCCTCAGGTTCGGCACCGTGACCAGAATAAGGACCTATGTTTGCAGGGGCCAGAATGCCCTAGAGACAGACATCCCACGGAAATACCACCCAGGCTCACGTCCCACTCCTTGCCTTTCCAGCCAGGGGACCTTGGGAACTTGTGATGAGGAATAACATCAGCTGGACAGCAACTCCAAGAGGGACTGAGGAATCTAGACTCCCTGCCCACAAATCAGGGGATGAGCACCCACAAAGTACCCACTGCAGGGAGTCATGGAGAGTGTCCAACATTTCTTCCAAATCCACAGACCCAGTCGGCTCTGAAAACCACAGGTCTTTATTTTATAAAGTTGGCACCCAAATGCACGTGGCAACAGAACCAACCTGATCTGTTTTCAGCTCTCGTGGCCTTGTTGATCCCCCTGCTATGGCTGGTTGTCTCTGCTGTTTCCAAAATGTTCTGTGGTGTTTCAGACCACTGCCCCAGTCCCACCAGCCTATTAAACCAGCTACCTTTGAGTCTACTTCCACTCATGGTGTCCTGTGTGTGTCAGAGGAGAACTGTGCCCAC
>NW_006408650.1:3233129-3254730 GCF_000296735.1 Chrysochloris asiatica | reverse complement strand
ACAGGGTTCTCAGTGGATGATTTTTCATAAGTAGATCCCACTCATGGTGCCCCGTGTGTGTCAGAGTAGAACTGTGCCCACAAGGTTCTCAGTGGATGATTTTTCAGAAGTCGAAAGCTGAGGTGGGAAGTGGACAGTTCCAGAGACTCAAACACCCACGAGACACGCCTCCGCCCACATTCCAGGATTCTCTCTCTGTGGGTGGTTCCCAGCGAGGCCCTGACAGACAGGGTGCAATTTTCCCTTCAGATGCTCTGCCCCGTGGAAATGCAGGAATGTTCAATGTATTAAAGCCACAGCTGGCTACCCACAATGCAGCGGCAGGATTTAACGGGAGCTTGAAGAGCATAATTAAGAATTAGGTAGACAGGCGTGCTGCTGAGACCGGGCAGAGCATCTCCTCACAACTTGGCTTTGCAAACCCTCCCTGGGAAGCTCAGGCTCTCAACACCTGGTGCAGGCTTGGGACGAAGGTGAGAGTCTTCTAGGTGTCACCAACCTTTTTTTTTTTTTGTCATTCGCTGCCGTTGATGGTAACCCCAAGCACAACGGGACACAAGGCCCATCCTCACTTCCAGTAGAAGTCCTGGTGTGGTGTTGTAGGATAAGCATGCTACTGCAATGTCAGCTTAAACTGCAAGGTTAGAGGTTCAAATCCACCAGTCACTCCTTGGAAACTCTATATAGGGTCGTTATGACTCAAAGGCATTTCATAACAACTCTTCCAGCGATATTTCCACATTAGAGACGATCGTTTAGATTTCTAGCGCTGCTATAACAGACATACCACAAGCGGATGGCTTTAATACGCAGAAATTACATTTCTCACCATTTAAGACGCTAAAGATTCGAATTCATGGTCCCAGCTCTAGGGAAGGCCCACAGTTGAGAAGAAAGGTCCTTGTTTCCTCTCAGCATCTGTAGGTCTGGCATTTCTGGGAGAATTTCCACATGTCTTGGCATCAATCGTCCCTGGATCTAGCAGGTTCCCATGGATGCGCTCTGTTCCCAGCTTTTCTATCTTGGTGGGAGTCACACCTCCTTTTATCTCTTGTTAGATAGTGAAGTTGCTGCAGGGTTGGGCAGTGTTTCATTCTGTTGTCCATAGGGTCGGTCACTACATACGAGTCAGAATCAACTCAACAACACCCAACAACACCCAACAACACTCTTACATCTGTTCTACTTATCACATCATTACAAATTGCTGAGAAGTGTGGTCCAGTCAAATTCACACAGATTTTGAGGCGACACAATTCAATTCATGAGAGTGATCTTTTCTTAAAGCAAAGCCGATCATGTCATGCCCCTGCTCAAAGCTCTTCCATGGCTCCCCATTACCCTGAATAGAATCAAACTCTTTGTCCTAGGTGACCTGGTTTATTCTCCATTTCACCCCTGCTGACCTTCTTGTCCCCCCAGCCAGGTTCACTGAGTCCCTTTGTGATGCTGTCCTTGAGTTACCTGCCTGTTGCCACTCTTTATACCCAACACCTACTGGCCTATCAGTATCAGCTTAATGTCACCTTTCCATGAACGAGGACCCTACTGCACCCCGAGACTACCTCAGCCCCATCACCTGCCTTCCTGGCACTCCGTATCTTTTCAGCACTTACTGCCAGAGTGGCGTAATCTGCCCAGTGTCTGTCGAAAGCTCCAGGAGTGGGGATAGCTCTGTCCCATGCCTGCTGTCCCCTCAGCACCTGGCTCAGGACAGGAGCTGGACAAACGTGTTGTGGGAGAGCAGATGAGAGAGGAAAGATTAAGTCTCCTCTCGTGATAACCAGAAATCCAAACCGAAGCCACTGCCCTTGGGTCAGTTCCAACTTATCACAACCTATAGGGCCAGGTAGAATGGCTCCTTAGGGTTTCCGTCAGTCTTTATGGGAATAGACAGCTTCATCTTTCTCCCAAGGAGCTGCTGGTGGGTTTGAACAAACGACCTTATGGTTAGCAGCCCAATGCCTAACCCACAACATCCTGATAGAATGTTGGAAACGAGGGAGCCAGTATCTATTTTGTTGTGACACCAAGATGAGTTGAAAATGAACTCTAATCAAGGACGGATGTGTTCAAGGAGAAGGACTGCTGGTGGCACGCCAGGTCAAGCATTGGGGAAAAGACACGTAAATATTTAGTCTCCGAATCCCTATGGGGAAGCTTTATTCTGTCCTATACGGTCACTATGAGCTGGAATCAGCCCCACACAGTGAGTTTGGTTCTGTGTGTCTGCTGGGTTTAGTGCTAAGGGGAGTAACCTAAAGACATCCCCTTCCGAACCCTGGAAGGCTCCCTGAGAACCTAGGAACAGAAACTCCCCATTAGTGTCAAGCATGTTTATCAAGACAGATGTTCTCTTGGCAGTCAGAGAAAGGGGTGGAGGTGGGGCTAGAAGTCGCTGCCATTCGTTGTCTCAATACGGTGCTGCCTACACAGGGTGGGCATCTTGTTGAAATCAGGGCCCAAAGTGGCTGGAGTGGGAGGTAGGGCTGGACTGGAGGGGCTCTGGAGCCATACTCGGAGCTCTGGGTTTCTTCCCATAGGCAAGAAGGAGCCACAGAATGTTCTTGAGCAGTGGCATGCTGTGGAAATAGCCAGAGGGAGATTGGGAGGTGGCCCTGTATGAGAAGCCTGATGCTAATGACAGTAGGGTAGGGCTGGGGGGGTAAGGGGAGGGCACTGGTGAGCCCTACTGTCTGGACGGAAATGGTTCTGACTGGATATTTATGGACACAGAGCTGCCAGCCTCTTCCCAAGGTCTCAGCCTCCTCATCTGGGAGACAGGTGCTAACAGCCTCATCCCTGAGCTCTGGATGGCGGGGCAGGACCCCGTTTCAGAGGTATTGGGAATGCCCCCATCAGAGTCTGGGGGTGCTCTACAAACGAGCTGGGTGGGGGTGCGTTCATGGCATCAGGCTTGTCTCCCCAGCATTCCCTGGGCCTGAGGTCTGGCATTTGTGATGATAATACTAATAGAGTCTTTATTCTGAATTGCCCTCAAAGTCTTTTCCTTATTGGCAGTCCAGCTGTCCATTTCCATGATGGGGCAGCGGCACCTGGTCCCATGAGCACACACTGGGGCACGAGATTCAAACACACTTCTTGCTCGTAGCCAAAGCTAAAGAAATAGTGATGAGTTGTGGTGGGGTGCATTGGAGGGGGGAGAGGGGAGAGAAGAAGGTGAGGGGGATGAGAAGAGGAGGGGAAGAGGAAGAGGAGGGGACGAGGAGGAGGGGGAAGTACCCCACAGCCAATGGAAATGCTCTCTGGAGCTGGTCTTGTCAGCCTATTACACATAGTAATGGGGGAGATTCCAAGAGATCTTTAAACCTCCCACATCCTCTTAGCGTGTTACCAACGTTCTGGACACTATACTGGTTCCAGAATCGTCCATCAATGCAGAGCTGGGTGTGCTGAGAGTCAGAGGAGGCTCTGCCCCACCTCCTCACTTTAACCATTCTGGGGGTGCATCCTGGGGTATCTCGGTTTGCATCTCCCTAGTGAATACTACAGAAAACTCTGGAAAGTGTTTGTTCACGTCTCCTCCTCAGTTTACTATGAGCCTACTTTTGACCCTGTCCATTGCAAATATCTTATCTTGCTTTGTTCTTGTCTTTTCACTGTCTTCACAAAACCTTTTGATGAGCAGAAGGTCTTAATGTTGTTGTTGTTGTTGTTGTCAGGTGCTGTCAAATCGGTTTCGACTCCTAGCAACCTTGAGCATGACAGAACAAAACACTGCCCAGCAAATCCTAAGTCCACAGGTCAGACGACAGGCTGGAGACTGACTCATGTAGTTGCAGGGCTAGTGGACCAAGATGGGCCAAGTCGGAGGGCAGCAGGCCAGTAAGATACGGGCTACGGATGATTCCCAGGATGGGCATTCGGTAGAGCAGCCCACTGGCTCTAGTCCAAAGAACTGGAGGTCAGACGATGAGCCAGTTGCAGCATCCCAACCCAGTAGAAAGCAACATGCTTTACCTGAGTGTCCAACACATTGGAAGCAGGCCGCATCCACGAGGAAGCTTCTCTTCAATTAATTGGCTGATAATAGCACACGTCATGATGGAGTTGATCACATCAGATCACAACAAGAGGATAACTACATCTCAGCTGCCAACGCACCGAGAATCTTGGTCCAGTACAAAAGTTAATACACGGGTAGTATTTTTTATATACTAGTAGAAGATAGGAGCTCTGGTAGTGTAGTGGATACGAATTGGGCTGCGAACCTTAAAGTCAGCGGTTCAAAACTACCAGCTGCTCTGAGGGAGAAAGATGAGGCTTTCTACTCCCGTAAGGATTTACACCCTCGGAAACCCTGTTCAGGGTCTCTATGGGTCAGAACCGACTCGATGGCACTTAACAACAACAACAACTCTGAACATTGGTCTGTTTGTCTATCCTCTATCAGAAAAAATGTTTAACCTCCCTAGATGCTTCTCGAATGCAGCCAGGATTGAGAACCATAATCTAGGTCATCACAGACCTTGGCAAGAAGTTTGGGTTCAAGTCTAAATGCAAGTATGTAGATGCCCAATGAAGGCTTGATGGAGGGAAATAGAATCAAACTGGGATGTGAGACAGTGGTTGGGTTCCGTGGGGAATGCGTCCATGGAACTGGGGGTACACCAGAAGGAGAAATAACGCCTAAGTTCATGTTCCATCCCCATTTCTTCCTCTTTCTCTCCCCAGACTGCCCGACCCTCCCAGACCAAAATACACAGAAGGAGGGGTGATCTCAAACAAGAAGCCCTTCTATTTGGGTCAAAGCCTCGCTTAAGGAACTCTGATTCCTTCGGCAACCCCATCTTATTCCCAAGTTGCCATGGCACTTCCTGTAATTAATGGCTAGGTTTTAATTAAACATTGATTAGCCACTAATTAGTCTAATGATTAGTCTTGGGGAGGAGACGGTACTGTCAAAACCCTTAACAAGGAGGGGAAGATAATGAAAGATTGTGGCTCAGGTGGAAATGCTATTTCTGACTCCCTCCAGGCTAAATGTTTTCTATAATTTTGGTCCATTATACACAATGCTTTCAATGTGATTTTCCCTAATCGGGTTGAGTCTGATGAAGTCCCAGGTAAATGATACAGAGAAGATTGAGTTTATTCGCCTTTTCAGCTGATGCCAGTCTCTTAATGCAGCTAAAGAGCCTTTTTCCACTTAGAGAGAAATTCATTTCTGTCTCCCCACAATGAAGCCATCTCAGGCTGAGATTGGTCTCCTCCCAAATCCTTTGACTCAGGGTCAGCCTCACCAAGGACTTTTGAGATGTCAGCATCAAAGGGTTTTTTCCCCTCTGGAAATGATTTTGCAAACAATTAAGGCCCCATTTCACCCTTTCCTCATCTTCCCCACCTCACCACAGCTCCCAAAATGTTGATGTAGCTTTTGCTTTGTTCTGAAAAGGGTATGCCATTCACGAGTAAAGTGTTTTTGTTAAAGGATACCTCCAGTCTCTCCTTCCCCAACTAAAAAGGAGGGATGCTGCAAATAGACCCCATCTATAGGGTTAATGCACCAGACTGCAAAGCCATTTGAACTGCAAGGTCGGCAGTTCAAGCTCACCAGCTACTCTTCAAAAACCCTATACAGGGTCGTTATGGGTTGGAATCAACTCGATGGCACTTAACAACAACAACAATATTAAACTGCACAAAAAATCTCCCTATTGGGGTGAACTGTGCAGCAAATCCTGGGGGAGGAAGAGTACGGTGATGTGGTTAGTCTTTTGTGGATTTCCTCTGAACAGAATTCCCTGAAAGTCTGATCCTGACAATGAGCATACTGTTCTAGGTTGTCATTGTGGTCCCATGGAATCGGACTCACAGTGACCCCATAGGACAGAGTAGAACAGGGTTTCTGAGGCTGTAAATCTGTCCAGAAGCAAAGTGCCATGTCTTTTACCTGTGGAGCAGCTGATGACTTTGAACCGCCAATCTTCCTCTCAGCTCTTAAACATTACGTCATCAGAACTCAAAGGTGTAAAATCTGGACTCCAGAGAGGCTTCAGGTCAGGAGAAAATGAATGGCAAGGTTGGCGGTGCAAACCCACCAGCCACTCCTTGGAAACCCTAAGCAGGTTTGCTCTGAGTAGGCACCAACTTGATGGCACTTCACAACGACAATGTCATTCCAGGAGTCCTGGTGTGGTGATGTTGGATAAGCACTGGACTGCTAATGACAAAGTTGGCAGTTCAAATCCACCAGCTGCTCCTCAGGAGAAAGATGCAGTTTTCTGCTTCTGTAAAGATTTACAGTTTCAGAAACTCTATGGGTCAGAAGAGACAATGACAGTTGAGTTGGGGGGTTTTGATTGTTTTGGGGGTTGGGGGGGAGTACTTGATATAGTGAAGGAGGAAAAAGTATAGCCGGAATGTTCCTTAGAAGTGAGGAAACAAGGATGATGAGACTTGGTCTCGCATACTTTGGACAGGCATCAGGAGAGACCAGCCCCTGGAGAAGGACATCATGCTTGGTAATGCAGAGGGTCACTGCAAAAAAGGACGACCACCAACGAGATGGACTGACACAGTGTCTGAGCAGTGGACTCAAACACAACAATTGTGAGGATGGCGCTGGACCGGGCACTGTTTCCTTTTGTTGTCACGGGGTTGCTATGCGTCGCAGCTGACTGGGTGGCACCTAACATCAACAACAAAACAGCAAGAGGAAGACAGAGCCCCACACGTGGGACCATTGCCAACCTTAAAAAGCCTCCGTGTTCGCCTTTTGGGGTTCCTAGTGTTCCCAGAAACAGCAGAGAAAGACCGGGAAAAACTCCGAAACAGGGGGGAAATATCTCATTCTACCACGCAAATTCAGCTATTCAAGTCTCTAGGTAAAAAAAAAAAAAAATTATTTAGGCAGAATGTGCAAACCATCCCCCCAGCCCCAAATTTCATTCTGTTCCCTCTTTACCTGGGTCAGGGTACCAGCAGAATTGTTTATATCCTCTTTGTTGTTGTTCAGCGCTGTGGAGCAGGTCCTAGTTCGCCTCTTTATTGGGGAGGCAACCGGGAGCAGCAATACAGAGAATCTGAAATCAGGGTGTGAACCCTGGCTTTACCGTGGATCAGAATCTTGTAGGGCCTTTCCTTCCCCCGCTGTGAACTGGGCTCTCGCAGACCTCGGTGACTCTCTATTTGAGGCCCCCTACACAGGATTCCTGGAGTCCTGGTGTGGTGCTGTGGGTTAATGCACTGCACTGTAAGGTCCATTTGAACTACAAGATTGATGGTTCAAGCTGCTCCTTGGAAACCCTATATAGGATTGCTGTGAGTCAGAATCGATTCAATGGCACTTGAAAACAACACAGGTAGCTAGAGATGGCTCACCAGACCTGCAGGCCAGGAGTGACTCAGCAGTAGAATCTTCACCTTCCATGTGGGAGACCCTGGTTCAAATCCCGGCCAGTGTTCCTCATGCGCAGCCACCACCATCTGTCCATGGAGGCTTGTGTGTTGTTAGGATGCTGAATAGATTTTAAGGGAGATTCCAGATTAAAAGACGCTAGGAAGAAAGACCTGGCCATCGACTCCTGAAAATCAACCAATGAAATCCTCCATGCCTCACAACAGTCTAACCTGCTGCTGATTGTGGGATGTGCAGGGCTGGGCAGTGCTTTGTTCCATGAACGTTGAGGTGAACTTGATGGCTGCCGACAACAATGACAATGCCAGCCCTGCTTGTTCCTGTGCTGAGTATAGCCCTCAGGGACTCAGGCCTTCCAGGCAGACCCAGTCCTTTGCCGTCCACTCTCAGAAATAACAGTAAGAGGACATGCTCCCTGTGAGGAGGGATGGGGTCGGGCAGTCCACAACAATGTCCTGAGTTGCCACTGCTTCTGGTCAACTGGGCTCCCCAAACTGCCTCTCCAGACACTTCCATCGCCGTAGAGTGCGTGTTGTCGGTTGTTGCTCTGACACATGACAACCCACACACCTTCACCACTAAACTTCACCTGCCACCTTCACCATGCCACCTCCATACCACCTTCACCACCTTCACCTGCCACCTTTGCCATGCCACCTTCTCCGTACCACCTTCACCACCTTCACCTGCCACCTTCTCCGTACCACCTTCACCACACGGCCTTCACTGTGCTCCCTTCGCCTTCACTGACGTCTCTGAAGTCATTAACATGGGGTCCCTTCAGACCTAGGGGGCTCATCTTTCAGTACTCTCTCAGACAATATTCTTTGTGGTCTGTAGGGTTTTTGCTATCCAATGTTCAGCAGTAGATCACCAGATCTTTCTTCCCAGTCTGTCTTCATCTGGAAACTCAGCTGAAACCTGTCCACCACTGTGGCCCTGCTGGGATCTGAAATACCAGCAGCATCGCTTACAGCATATCAGCAACCCACAAGCCACTGTGTGACGAGCTGACAGCCAGGGGGTGATCAGAACATAGGTACATAATACTTACACTGTGGCCTTTTACTTACAGCATCATCTTATTCTCCAAATGAGTTTCAAGAAGTATGAGGATCCCCAGCTTTCTGAGCTTCTCACAAGGTATGAGAAACAGAGCTGATGTGTAGCATGCCCAAGGACACACAGCTGACCCCAAAGCCCTGGACAAGTTAGCTCCCTGCCCTAAAGTTTTGTCTGAGAAGTGAAGATCCAGGGAAGCTCACCATGTTGGTGGGATCAAATCCAGCTCCAACCAAAGGAACCGGGTTTGAGAGAGCTGTAGTGTAGCTTCCAGATGGAGGCCACCATGCTCTTCATGCACCGTGTCCACGTCCTCGTCCCTCCATAGGGACCTTGTGATGTAGAAGGACGAGTCACGGGAATGAGAGGCACCCTGAGTTCTTCCTGGGGGCAAGTCACCTGACCAGGGCCTTCTTGCCGGACACTGTGTTTGTGAAGCCGTTAGCAGACCTGGCAGATACACAGCCTCGGCTTGATCACTGAGGGTGGCAGTAATGAGCAAGACAGACAGAGAATGCAGAACAGAAGCATAGACTCTCATGATGGACTGGTCAGTTGAGTCTCACTGCCGGCTCTGCATGGTGTGCTGAGAGCTGCTGCCCCTACTGGGAGTGGACAGCTCTGCAAGGACTAGAACACTGCCTTGCCCTTAGGGGTGATGAGAGAGGCAGCCAGGTAGAATGGAGTTTCCGGACACTCAGACCCAGTGACACCCAGAAATGCTTTCAGGACCAGGGATTCTGAGGGCAGCAGTAAAGAGGGCCAGGTTCAGAAAGGGCCGAGGCACTGCCGGCAGCAGACCCAGTGTGAGCAAAGGTGCCCAGGTGAGAGGTAAGGAAAGACACATCAGAGTGGCCAAGGGCACCAGGGGCACAGGGTGAGTCGATCCCCCTCCTTGTGGTACCTTCATGGTAATGGGATCCCTGGATTGCAATGGACAAGGCTGGAGGCAGGGAGAGGGACAAGATGGACAGGACCTGCCTGCCCTTCAAGGAAGTGTCAACAGGCAAAGTCTGGAGGTTCCCTCATGCTGCCCAGTCAGGTGGAGGCAGGCCTGTCAGGACCCGAGGCTGCAGGCACTTCTGGGACCAGGAACAAGAGTTCCCTGAATTGATCACTGTGTCCTGCTATCTGCGTTTATGGAAGTGCTGAAGTGACCCGTCAGGCTCGGGATGGTGGGAGAAGCTGGGAGCCAGTGAGAGCTCCAGGAGCTGGAAGGCTTTTGGAAGGCGGTGCTGGATTTCCAACAGGGCTCCCGGACCAGGGCAGGGCCAGGTGCAAAACCCAGACAGGCAACTAGGGCAGGGCTCAGGCAGTTACCCCTCCTCCACCCAGTCCCAAACAACCCACGTGGTCAGAGTTGCCACAAGCCGGAGGAGTGAGTGTGTGTGTGTGTGTGTGGGGGTGTGTGTGTGCACATGTGTACCCAGGCATGTGTGTGGGAAAGTAAACGTGTACCCAAGGGATGTATGGACTTTAGATACAGAGTGGGGGAGGGGGGCTGTGTGCATGCGGGGGGGGGGTTTGCGGGGGAGGAGGGTTCCAGGACAAGAGAGAGCAGAAGGTCAAAGCCAGATTGTCAAAAACCCTTGAGTGGGCAAGACATGGCCCAGCCATACCTCAGAAGAAAGGTGATGGCAGCCATGAGCCAGTGCAGTTTCCCCTTGAGACCTCCATGTCCAGGGCTGCAGGAGAATTTGGCTTCCATGGGCCTGTACGGGGTCTGCCCATGCTAATTACTTCCTGTCCAGCTGGAGTCCAGATCTTTCTATGAAGAAACCATGAGGATTCCTGATTGTCACCCTCTTCCCTGCGCAGTGGGGCTCTGGGAGGTCAGTGGGGAGAGCTTTCCCATCAGGCAGTTGGCTGCCCATGTGCGGTTCTGGCCCACGTCAGTTCCCACCTGCCTCTCTCCACATCTCTGGAACTCCACGTGGATTGATAGGGACCTTTGTCTCAGCAGATGCAGGGTGGGAGATGGATGGGGGAAGGTCACCTGAGAAGTGGCCTCCTCTAACCCCGAGACGCCCCTGGGTTCCCCGTCACCACCACCGCCTCCCCTGAACCCACTGCTTCCCATACTGGTTCTCCAGGCTGGCTTTCACGTTGAGGATAAATCAGCAGCTGCCCCTTCTGCCAGCATTCCCCATGGGACCTTAATCTCACCAAAAGGGAGAAGGGCTCCACTCAGCTGGGTTTACACCTCCCCAGAGGCAGCCCCCTGGGGTGCAGGTACCAGTGAGCATCCCACCCCAGCCACCGGCTTACGTGTCTTACTTCTGCAAATTGAAAATCCCCAGGAGGTTCTGAGACACAAATCAATGTGGAGGAGTGTGGGATGAGAGAGGTGCAGGGCACACAGGACACTGCCCAGACCCCGCCACTGGGCCACCTAACATGGTTCCACACCTACAAAGCTGGGCTCTACAGTCCCGGACTCACCCAGAGGTGGGCATGCACACACACACACTCCTACACAACGCTATGGTTGGAGTGTTGTTGTTGTTGTTAAGTGTTATCAAGTCTGTTCCAACCCATAGCAACATTGTATAGGGTTTCTGAGGAGCAGCTGGTGGGTTTGAATCATGGAACTTGAGGTTAGCAGTCCAGTGTTTATCCTACAGCACCACACCAGGATTGGATTGTTGTTGGTGGAGCTGTTGAGACAGTTCCGACTCAAAGCAACCCTGTATTGAGTTTCCAAGGAGCAGCTGGTGGGTTTGAACTGCCAACCCTGAGGTTAGCTTGTTGCTGTTAAGTGCCGAACTTAAGGTTAGCAGTCTAGTGCTTATCCCACAGCACCACACCAGGGTTTCATTACGGATTGGATTGTGCCCCAAAACTTATGTGTTTGCAAATTCTAACCTCTATGCCTGAGGAGTCCTGGCGCGGTGCTGTAGGATAAACACTGGACAGCTAATCACAAGGTTGGAGGTTCAAACCACCAGCAGCTCCACCAAAACCCTATACAGGGTCACTACGAGTCAGAACTGACTCAAAGGCATTTAACAACAAAGTCTGTGGCTACAATCCCAGTGGGGCAATGGGCTGTCTTTGTTATGCTAATAAACAGGATTAGTATAGGGTGTGTCTTGCGTCAACCTAGTTAAACATACCAGCAGAAATGGGCCAAGAGAGATGCCAAGGCCCCTGGAGATCCCAAAGGAACCAGGAAGCAGAAACTGAAGAGAAAAGGCCCGCCCTCCAGACCCCACAGAGGGAAAGCCTTTCCCTTAAGCCGGGTGCTCTGAATTTGGACTTCTAGCTGCCGAAATCAAGAAAGCTCTGGTAGTGTAGTGGTTACGAATTGGGCTGCGAATCTCAACGTCAGCAGTTCGAAACTACCAGCTGTTCCATGGGAGAAAGATGAGGTTTTCTGCTCCCATTAAGATTTACAGCCTCAAAAACCTGTATAGGGACTCCACGGCACATAACAACAACAAATTAAGAAAAGAAATTTCTGTTTGTTAATGCAGCATTAAACAAATAAGAAAAAAATTCCTCCACACAACTTTCCTGGTATGAGAGTGAGTCAAAAATTATTACACTCATCCTAATGCTCACACTCACAGATCACACACATACATGTGTGTGCACACATTCACCCACATGCATACACACTCATGCACTCACAGATCACACACATACATGTGTGTGCACACATTCATCCACATGCATACACACTCATGCACTCACAGATTCACACACACGTGTGTGCGTACATATTCACCCACTTGCACACTCACTAATGCACTCACAGATTCACACACATGCGCACACACACACATTCATGCACTCACAGATTCACATACATACACAAATGCTCATACACACAGTCTTAGTCTTGCACACATACTCACACACACCATTATCTTGTGGCTCAACCTGAAACATATTAGAGACCATGTACCATCCAGGACATCCAAACTTTCTACAAAGTAGCCTCCACTGGTAAGGAGCTCTGGTGGCACAGCAATTAAGCAATTGGACACTAACCAAAAGGTGGGAGGTTCGAATCCACCAGCCACTCCGTGGGAGACAGGTGAAGCAGTCTGCTTCCATAGGATTGTGGTCTCGGAAACCCTACAGAGGTTTCCTCTGTCATGTAGGGTTGATATGGCATGTAACAGCAACAAGAATAGATACATGTATGGGGTGAGTACAAAAGTACTGCTACAAAATCACAGCAAACCTTACTACAAAACCTTTAGTAAACAAAAACATAAAAATTTAAGTTTAGGGCTTGCTTTGGCAGCACATATACTAAAATTGGAACAATACCAAGAAGGTTAGCATGGCCCATGTGCAAGGATAACACACAAAGTTGTGAAGCATTCCACATTTTTTCAGAGTGTATGAGTGAAAGTAGAATCCCCCCTGAACAGTGTTCCTCTTGTCTAGATGGGTCTGGTGAAAGGAGATGGGGATAAGAGTCTTATGATTCAATAGTGAGTAATTGTTATCATGACTAATTGCAACTGTCACAACTGTAAAGGTAGAAGATGTACAACACAATGGGGGAGTAGTTAATCTTACAGTCCAGGAACAGAGGACTGAGGACCATCAAGGGAGAAGAGCATGAGCAGAATGTGGGACCCTATCCAGAGAAGCAGTGACACCAAAGATGGAGGCAGAGATGAGGATATGGAGAGAGGGAGCAGCTGAGGACTCTAGACTCATGGAAAGAGAAAGGCTGTGTGTTGGTGGCCAGGAGGTAGGCTTGCAGAACGTGTCCTTTGGTTGTTTAAATGATTACATATCCCTTTTTTTTTTAGGGTTACAGTTAGTTAGGGTTATTTTTGTTTATTACATTTTTTCTTAAAATGTAAAATTTTCTTAAAATTTGATTTCTTCTTCATTTGGAAGTTCTGTAACTACATTATTCCCTCCCCCCCTTTTTTACTTTATTTAGTTTTCTTGCTGTTGTTGTTGCAACTGTATCTTTGGTGCTATTGTTTCACTCTTATATAGGTTGGTTTACTTTGAAAACTTTTAACTCTGGGTTGCGTCTAGGTGATACTGTCATGTATGTTAGTTTCAGGTTGTTGTCTGCTGTTGTTGGTTCTCTGTTTAAAGAACTCCCTCTCATATTTTTTGAAATGTTGATCTGGTTTTTGTAAATTCTTTTAATTTTGTATGTGTTATGAGATGGGTCTTGTTTCAATCTTCTGTAAATGGATTTTCAGTTTGGCCAGCACCATCTGTTGAAGAGACTATTTCTTTCCCATTTAATGTGTTTTGGCCCTTTGTCAAAGATTAGTTGACTATGTGTGGATGGATTTACTTCTGGGTTCTCAATTCTGTTCCATTGATCTATGTGTCTTTCATTGTACCAGTACCAGACTATTGACCACTGTGGCCGTGTAGTAAATTTTGAGACCAGGAAGCGAGAGGCCTTCAATTTTGTTCTTCTTAAGCCATACTTTGCTTATCTGAGGTCTCTCCTTTCCATATAAAGTTTGTGATCATTTTTTCTCTTTAAAAAAAATTGGAATCTGGTAAATTATCTTGATTTCTTTTTATTTTTAAATGTCCTAATTTTGCCATCATATTTGATGAAGAGTTTTGCTGGATGTATGATTCTTGGTTAGCAACTTTTTTCTTTCAAAATTTTATATATGTCATTCATTTCTTGGCTACATGGTTTCAGCTTAGAAATTAGAGCTAAGTCTTATTGGTTCTCCTTTGTTACATATCCCTTTTTTAAAAATGTAAATTTATTGTTTCTTGGCATACTGTCCATCTAGGACTGTACATTTCTGAAGGCAGCATTTCCCTCTTACTAACCCTTCCACTCGTCTGTCAGTTTGTCTGCGAGTTGCTGTGATTCTGGAAGCTATGCCACCGGATATTTTAAATACCAGCTGGGTCACCCACGGTGGATAGGTTTCAGATGAGCTATCAGATGAAGACAGACTAGGAAGAAGGAGAGATGAACTTCTTCAGAATATTTAGTTACTGAAAACCTTATGAAGACCAGAGAAACACTATCAGATATGTTGTTGTTGTTGTTGTTATGTGCCGTGGAGTCGGTTCTGACTCATAGCGACCCTGTACAGGGTTTCAGAGGCTGTAAATCTTTATGGGAGCAGAAAGCCTCATCTTTCTCCCGTGGAACAGCTGGTAGTTTCGAACTTCTGACTTTGTGGTTTGCAGTCTGATTTGTAACCACTACGCTACCAGAGCTCCTTACTGTCAGATATAGTGCCAGAAAATGAGCCCCTCAGGTTGGAAGGCACTCAAAATACGACTGGAGAAGAGCTGTCTCCTCAAAGTAGAGCTGACCATGATGACACGAATGGAGTTAAGCTTGTGGGAATAGAGCCCTTGGGACCTTCAATGGGGCACAACTCAAAATGAAGAGAAGCAGCTGTATGGGCTGAAGCGTGGCAACAATTGTGAGGTTGGCCTAGAACCGGGCAGTGTTCATTCTGTTGTGCATAGGGTTGCAAGGAGTCGGTAGTGACTCGATGGCACCTAACAACAACAACAACCGTTCCTAGTAAAAAGGCAGTTCTGGCATCAATGAAGAACTCAAATCATTTTCCTTTCAATGTTCTTCGAGTCTGGGAACAAAAAAGTCTGAAGAGCAAGATCAGGACTGTAAGGTGGATGCGGTAATATTTCCGAATTAAATTCCCATAGACCAGCCCTTGTGACTCTCAAAGAATGAGCACGTGCTTTGTAGGGGGGGGGGGGGGGGGGGGGGGGGGGGGGGGGGGGGGGGGGGGGGGGGGGGGGGGGGGGGGGGGGGGGGGGGGGGGGGGGGGGGGGGGGAATTCTTCAGCACAACTTTCCTGGTACAAGGGTGACTCAAAAATTATCCGCACTCTGGCTGTAGAACTTATTCTTATCAACTTTTAGAAAAGACAAATACATCATTGTCAACATAATCTCCTGGCTTTTCAATAAACTTTGTCCATCTGTCAACAAGCTTTCATACTCCCTTATTTTAAAATGCTTCAGGCTGAGCTGCAAGCCACAAATGCACCACTGTCTTCACTTCTTCAACAGAGGTGAATCTTCTTCCTTGAAGGGCAGCTTTCAGGGAATCAAACAGGGGAAAGTCCATTGGAGCAGGATCAGGTCTACAGGGAGGATGCTCTAACACCTCAAAACCAAGTTTTTTGCAGAGTGTCAACAGTGTGGGCAGAGGTGTGTGGACATGCATTACCAAGAAAGATCACAATGCCCTTGGATAAGAGTCTTCTGCATTTAATCCCAAGTTTAGGCCTCAGCTGTTCAGTGAGTATCTCACTGTAATGAACATTGTTGATTATTGAAACTTTTTCCTGATAATCTTCCAGTGCTGGCCCTTGAGAAGACCAGAAATCTATCAGCATCATTTTTCCAGCTGATGGTTGACTTTTGAACTTTTTCTTCGTCGGTGACTGAGGATGTTTCCATTCCGTACTCTGCTGTTTACTCTCAGGCCTGTAGTATGAATTCATGTCTTGTCACCAGTAACGATTTTTTTTAAAAGAAACTTTCACCTTCCTTTGAGTATTGTTCCAAATTTTGTTTGCAGATGTCCAAATGCTTCTGTTTATGCTCTTCCTTGAGTTGTTTCAGTATGAATTTCTCACAAACTTTTCAAGGCCCATATACAGAGCCGTGACTGATGTGCAAACAATTTGCCATATAATCCACTGTCACTCATTTATTTGACAGAATCATTTCACGTGCATGCTCAGTGTTGTCATTAGTCGCGTGGCTGTAGACATGTTTTAAAATAACGGGAGTGCAGATAATTTTTTACTCACTCATATAGTTTAAATTTTTCTTAACACTTCTCCATAATAAGCCCTTGTGGCCATTCTGTGTCCAAGATGACTTCCAGGAACAGAGGACCCTAGGACCATCAAGGGAGAAGAGCACAAGTGGAATGTGGGACCCTATCCAGAGAAGCAGTGACACCAGAGATAGAGGCAGAGATGAGGACATGGAGAGGGAGCAGGTGAAGACTCTAGACTCGTGGAAAGAGAAAGGCTGTGTGCTGGCGGCCAGGAGGCAGGTTTGCAGAATGTGCCCTTGGGTTGTTTAAATGATTATATATTCCTGAGTGTTTTTGTGTACACCAGAAGACAAAAGACAGAAAAGCAAAACAAAAATAGAGGGAATAGAAGCAAATACTGTTGAATGGTGATGCATGGATGGGATTGTGATCATTGCAATGAAACAAAATACGATAGGATGAGTGCAAAACCGATTTTCTCCCATGTAAACTATCACTCAAGTCACAATAAAAGCTTTAAAAAAATTACCGTTTTGGAAAACAAAACAAAGTCCCCTAACCTTCTGTGTTGAGCTCTCTGATCTGAATTTAAGTGGCTCAGCAGACTCCCTTGGAAGGCAGTGTTTTGGTTGGGTCTTATTTTTTGATGCCCTTGATGAGACAAGTGTATTCCTGAGAGAACTTGTCTGCAGCCGTCTGCTGATCACAGAAACATGTTTACACTTGTTTTGTTTGGAATAAGCCCAAGCATGAATGAACTGGAGCTCCAGTAGCAATACTTGTTGGCTTACCCTAATATGTCTACGTGCTGAAACACCTGAGGATACCATGCTGCCCATGAAGAGCGCATTCTAACACTGACCTCAGGTTGCCATACTTGCATCCTCAGCTGGTCAAAACCTCACTAAGGTTGAGTTTGACCTAATAACAATGAAACCAGAACACCTTTGTGGGTTTTTTGCACAACACCTGGCTCCAAGGATCTGAAAGTGCTTGGTGGGCATTGATCCTAAGTGGGCAATTCTCTGGAGAGAAATAGCTTGTTTTGAAGGCATGTGAGATTTTTTTCAGAAAGCCAAAACACTCCTCCTGGATTCAGAGATGTGTCCATGCCACGGAGCTCAGCAGTGAGCCCTCAATCCCATCTTCTCCCAGAGCCCAGGCCCTTCCTGCTGGGATCAGACCTCTTTGTCCCCTATGTCCCTGGGGTACTCAATCTGGTCTTGGAATGTTATGAAGGAAGGTGATAATGCTTAACCCCTAGTAATGGGACCTGAACTTGGTATTAGCTTCCAGAACAGTGAGTGTGGTTCCTTTCTGTATACTCTTGGATCCAGTGCTCTATAAGACTGGCAGCACCTGTCCATAGGATGCCTGCCCAGGAAACACAGAGTCTAAAGTCAGAGTTCAGAGGAAGAAGCAGCACCTCTGACTCATTGGCACCTTGCAGTGCCTACAATTCCATAGCGATAGCATCTGACATGAAAAGTGCATGGAGGGTGGGTAGGTAGATAGATGGATGGATAAATTGTTGTTGTTGTTATTGTTAGATACCATCAAGTCAGCACTGACTCATAGTGACCCTAAGTACAACAGAACGAAACACTGTCTGGTCCTGTGCCCACCTCACAATCACTGCTAAGCCTGAGCCCAGTGCTGTCGCCACTGTGTCAGTCCATCTCATTGGGGGTCTTTCTCTTTTTTCTCTGACCCTTCACTTTACCAAACATGATGTCCTTCTCCAGTGAGTGGTCTCTCCTGACAATATGTCCAAAGTATGAGAGACAAAGTCTGGGCATCCTGTCTTCCAAAGAACTATCTGGTTGTACTTTCTGCAACACAGATTGGTTTGTTCTTTTGGCAGTCCACAATACTTTTAATATTCTCCTCCAACACCATAACTCAAATGCATCAATTCTTCTAAGGTCTTCTTTATTCAATGTCCAACTTTCACATGCATATGAGGTTATTAAAAACACCATGGCTTGGGTCAGGCGCACCTTAGTCCTCAAGCTGACATCTTTGCTCGTCAACACTTTGAAGAGGTCTTGTGCAGCAGACTTGCCTAATGCAATGTGTCATTTGATTTCTTGACTGCTGCTTCCATGAAAGTTGATGGTTGATCTGAGCAAAATGAAATTTTTTATAACTTCAATCTTTTCTCCATTTATTTGGATGTTGTTTATTGGTCCAGTGGTGAGAATTTTTGTGTTCCTTACATTAATGTGCAACCCATACTGAAGGCTGTGGTCTTTGATCTTCATCATTAAGGATTTGAAGTCCTGTTTGCTTTCAGCAAGCGTATCACAGGTTGTTAACGAGTTTTCCTCCAATCCTGATGCCATGTGTTTCTTCATATAATCCAGCTTCTTGGATTATTTGCTCAGCATATAGATAGAATAAGTAATTTTAAATCTTTTCCTGATTTTAAACCATTCTGGTTGAGCAACTGAGAAGGTTGGAAATAGAAATACTGTATGACCCAGCTATCTCTCTACTTGGTCTATGTACAGGTTTCTCATGAGCAAAATGAAATGTTTCGGAACACTCATGTTCCACAGTGTTGTCTATAGTTTGTCATGATCCATACAATCGAAAGCCTTTGTGTAGACAATAAAGCACAGGTAAACATCTTTCTGGCATTCTCTGCTTTCAGCCAAAATCCACCTGACATCACCAAAGAGATCCCTCATTCCACGTACTCTTCTGAATTCAGCTTGAACCTCTGGAAGTTCTCTGTCAATGTATGGTTGTGCCCATTTTTGCATTATCATTAGCAAGATTTTCCTTGATTGTGATATTAATAATATTGTCCAAGGATTTCTGCATTGCGTTGGATCATCTCTCTTTGGAATGGGCACAAATATGGATCTCTTCCAGTCAGCTGGCCAGGTAGCTGTCTTCCAGATTTCTTGGCAGAGATGAGTGTCTCCAGTGCTGTCAATTTGTGAAAAATATCAGTTTTTCACAAAATATCAGTTTTTCACAAAATATCAGTTTTTATAGTCTGTCAGACCCTGTGTAAGTTTTCCGAGGTTGTACATCTTTTCAGGACAAGAAAACCTCATCTTTCTCCTACGAGTGGCTGGTGGTCTTGACCTTGTTGGTGTCAGTCCAATGTGTATCCTACAAAGCCAATGTGCTCCAGGTCTTCCTTGTGGGTGTACAGATACTCTCCTCTCACAGACAGCGTTATACTTCAAGATAGATCTTGAAATGTTCCTTTTGATTATGAAAGCAATGTCATGCCTCCTGAATTTGTCATTCCTGTATAGTAAACCATCATAGAATATTTATTATAGAATGAAAACCTTTTCTTGACTTTTAACAGCAGTGGTCTCATACAATATCTGTCCCTTTGTGACCGACTAATTTCATTCAGCATAATGTCCTCCAGGTTCCTCCATGTGGTGTGATATTTTGCAAATTCCTCATTATTATTTCTTGTGTAATATTCCACTGTGTGTATGCACCAAAGTCTGTCCCACCATTCCTCTGCTTATGGGCATTCAGTCTGTCTACATCTTTTTACCATTGTGAGTAATGCTGCAAGTAGCATGGCTGTGCCTATACCTACCATTCGTGCCACCATTTTTATTTGTTGAGGATACAGACCAAGTAGAGAGATAGCTGGGTCATACAGTATTTCTATTTCCAACCTTCTCAGAAAACCCCATACCATTTTCCACAGTGGTCGCACCATTTTACAGTCTCACCAGCAGTGTGGGAGGGTCCCAGTCTCTCCACACCCTCTCCAGTATTTGTCGTCTTCTGTTTACTTGTTATTGTTTTTTTTTTTAACTTTGTTATTAATGCTCAATATTTCTCAAGCTGAAAGGACCAAGGAAAAATTTCAAGCTTCATGTCACAATATTGAAGAATCCTATGGGGAAAATATTGAAAGATGTAGAGAACATCAAAGCAAACTGTGAAGAATACACAGTCACTGTGACAAAAGGAATTGGGCATGCTCAACCACTTCAAGAGGTAGAATTTGATCTAGACCCAGTGCTGATGAAGGAAGACATCCAAGCTAGACTGAGGACACTGGTGACCATCAAAGCTCCAGGAAGGGATGGGATATGAATTGAAACATCTAGAATAGGTAGGTCCGAAGGGTGATTGGTGAATCCCAGGATCTTGGAAAGGAGGAGAAGAGTGGGGAGCGACTCCTTGGTGGGTCCAGGGTTTTTCTTTTGGGCTTGTGATAGTTGAGGTTTGCTATCAACCTGGCTGGTCCAGAATACTCAGTGGTTTAGCAGTTAGAATGTATTTATCACCTCCATGATGAGGTCTTCTAGAATACAATCAGCTCAGGATACCATCTGCTGAGATGGGGCCTGACCGGATGCAATTACCCCTGAGATGTAAACATCCTCACTTCTAGGATGTTCCTGAGCCAGATGCAATCTACAGGACTAGCTTGTATCTTGAGCCAGTCTCTTTTGAGGTCTACAACGAGACAGACTTGAACAGAGAAAGAAGGACCTACTCCACCAAGACAGAAGAGCCGGGAGTGGAGTTCATCTTTGGGAGCTGGGGTCCCTGCACTGGGAAGCTCCTAGATCCAGGGGAAGACTGATGCCAAGGTGCATGGAGATCTCCAAGGAATGCTGGGCCCATGGATGCTGACAGGAGACAAGGGCATTTCCCCAGAGCCAGTGCTCTGAGTTTGGTCTTCCAGCCTCTAAACTGTGAGAGAAATCATTTCTGTTTGTTAAAGCCACCCCTTGTGGTATGTCTAGGAGACCGACACAAGAGAACTGAGACAGGGTGGTGGAAATGTCTTGGAACTAGAGAGAGGACATGACTGCACAGTCTACGAACATACTAAATACCATGGATCACGTGCTTGGAAATGTCTGGTTTTGTGTTGTATGACTTCCACTTCAGTTGTTTTTTAAATATCCATCTGTGTATCAAATTTAAATACACCTTGCTGGATACTGTCTATTAACATTACGTTGACTTCAACATTATTATTCTTATGAAAATAAACTACGCTCAGGTGGTGAAAAAAATAAATAAAGCAAAGCTACATCATGCTGTGTTCTTGGAGGGAGAAGAGTTGGCACAAACCAAACAGAGGATGATGGACAGATATCCACAGGGCCTCCATTGATGGTAACTTTAAGGCAAAACAAATGTCATGGCATCTACTCCAACTCATGGTTCCCCCGTGTGTGTCAGAGTAGAACTGTGCCCCCCACGATTCTCAGTGGATGAGTTTTCATAAGTAGATTCCACTCATGGTGCCCTATGTGTGTCAGAGGAGAACTGTGCTCACAGGGTTCTCAGTGGATGATGTTTCATAAGTAGATCCCACTCATGGTGCCCCCGTGTGTGTCAGAGTAGAACTGTGCTCACAGGGTTCTCAGTGGATGATGTTTCATAAGTAGATCCCACTCATGGTGCCCCCGTGT
>NW_006408650.1:3227076-3233014 GCF_000296735.1 Chrysochloris asiatica | reverse complement strand
TTTTTCATAAGTAGATCTCACTCATGGTGCCCCGTGTATGTCAGAGTAGAACTGTGCTCACAGTGTTCTCAGTGGATGATGTTTCATAAGTAGATTCCATCATGGCACCCCCATGTGTGTGTCAGAGTAGAACTGTGCTCACAGTGTTCTCAGTGGATGAGTTTTCATAAGTAGATTCCATCATGGCGCCCCCGTGTGGTCAGAGTATAACTGTGCTCCACAGGGCTCTCAGTGGATGGTTTGTCCTAAGGAGATCACTAGGCCTTCTTCCAAGGCACTTCTTGGTAGACTTGAATGTTAGCTGTCCATTCCACCCAGAAATTCCAGTGCTTTGGGGTTGTAGAAGAATGATGGGAACTAGAATGGGTGTTGTGGCCATCACCCTCCTTCTCAGTAAGTTACCTGCCCACCACCTGGGGGAAGACTGGGCTCTGCCGCTTCGGGACTTCCATAACCACTGACCAGTGAGAGAGTTCTCCACTGGCATCTTGAATGGGCTATCCAGAAGCAGCATTTACGTCAGGGTTCTCTGAGGGTGGTACACCCAGAAGAAAGAGAGGAGACAGGAAGTGGGACCAGGAAGGGCAGGCGAACAGTGAACAAAGTCAGCTCCTCAACTGGAGACCACAGAGACCCACCCAGTCCCATGGGAAACCTCTGAGAACTCATGGCACTGAAGTCAGTTCTGTCTGGGGGCAAAGGGCAAATCCTCTGTCCTTCCCGTGGCCTGGCCAGTCCCCAGACAGGCAATTCCCCAGAGCGCTGGTCTCTGACATTTGGCAGATGCATCAGATCTGGGGAGGCAGCAGCCCCATCCTCCCATCCAGGAGCCTACAACACCAGAGACCAATCACATGAAACCTGGCAAACATGCTCTCATCTTCTGATACTGCCCCTGGCCCCAGCTCTGCCTGGACACCTCCTCTTTGTAGAAATGCAAATTGAAGACATGACTCCAACTGCCCAAAACCCACCTTTGATAATTGCAGGCTTCATGCTGCCAAAAAATAAATAAGGATCAAAAGGCTGTGGATGTGGGCTGCATTGATTTCTTGTTTTGCTTTGCTTCAAGGGAAATTAATCTTATAGATAATTATTTAAATGGTAGAATAGAAAGAAATCACATCTTTTTTCTTTCTGAACAGGTTTCCTCTAGAAGGCGGCATGAACTGACCGTGACCCAGGAATGACTGTCTTGAAGAGCTCCCACGTTCTCATTCATCCGGCTGCATTAGCTCATCGTTCATATGGATCGTATGCTGCCAACGATGGCTCCTCTCCACAACGCTTAGTCAGGCACACAGTAGACCCCACCCTTCCCAGAAACCAAGCCACCAGAGTAAGACCCCCCAAAAGGAGGCTCCTGGGTGGCAGCAGGCTGGATAGCCTTCATGTCCCAGCAGATGGGAGCTCAGCAAAGTCCTCAGGGGCAGACCGGAGGTTCCAAAGTGCTCTTGAAGTAGCTACCTCCTTGGGCCTCCCAGAGCTTGAGTCCTAATTAGCACACGGCAGGGATGTGTACTGTTTGTGTCTGCAGACTCTGTTCTGTGTTGGCTGGCTCCTTCGTTGGATTCATGGTGCTCAGGTTGGATGATGAGTCATAAAAAAAAAAAGGCATCAAAAGAACTGCTCGCCTCCTAAGAAAACATTTTTTATTTCTCCTAGGGTCTACGGAGTTGGGTGACTTCGCCAAGCCATTTGCCCTTAGAATGCCCTTTTAAACCTTGAGTCATGAAGAAACTGGTCTTCTGAAAGTCAGCTTTGCTCTAGAAAAATGACTCGGACTGCTTGTAAGTTTCAGGAAAGAGAGACTCAAAGAGACAGACAGGAGCTATGTTTAGGATAAATCAGTCATTCTGTTTATTGCTCGTCAAGACACGAATGCTGTCTGAAAGTCCTTCCTCGTCACAAGTTGTTCATTGGTTCTGTTCCTGCTCTTTCCCTGTGACAATGCCAATAAGATAGGTTGTAAAACTGTTTTTGAGGGTCTCTCATCTTCCCAACATATTTGATTCACTAGTAGGAATGCTACCACTATTTCCCAATAGGCTGTAGGACAAGCACTGGGCTGCTAACTGCAAGGTCAGCAGTGCAAACTCACCAGCTGCTCCACAGGAGAAACATGAGGCTTTGTGCCATGGAATTGGTTCCGACTCATAGCTCCCCTGTACAGAGTTTCCAAGGCTGTACATTTTTACATCTTTCTCCCATGGAACAGCTGGCAGATTTGAACTGCTGAACTTGAGGTCAGTAGCCCAACTCGTAACCACTACACTACCAGAGCTCCAGCCTTAAAAACCCTATTTCAGGTCACTATGAGCTGGAACGTACTCAATGGAAATGGGTTCAGGTTTCCTTGGTTTATACTAAATAAACTTCAATCAATTTCTGCTATTGGCTTCATATGATTTTTGTCTCAATACCCACAGCCTTTCCCTCTTTAAAAACAAAACAAAAACTTTGTATTATGAGTTGAGTGAAGGTTTACAGATGAGATCATCAGTTTTACATTGAACAAATCATACACTTGGTTTCATTTCAATGACTGCAATTCCCTCCATGCACTATCAGTGAACAGCATTCACCTCAATTCCCTTTACCCTCCCTTTTTTTGATCAATGCCTCCTGCTGCCCACCCTCAACCAGCCACAGACCCCAAGACTTAGCAGACCATAACATGAATGCATCACCCCACTTTTAACCAGCCCAACGTGGGCCAAACAGGAGAGGTGCAAGTGCCCCGGCCCTCATCCAGGTGATGCATTAATTCTGGTATAGGGCCTCTGTGTTGTGTAACTCAAGGAAAGGAAGGAGAGACTCCCCGGAAGCCCTGGGATGGGTTCCATGCCGTGTTCTGATCAATTGGAGGTTGTTCGGGCAAACGTGTGGAGTTTGGACCTCATCAGAATGACCCTGTGAGAGTTGGGCTGTCCACTGGAACCACCCCCAGGTGCTTGGCAGAGGAGCAGCAGAAACCTACCATTGCCCAATAAGCACAGACCTACTTGTGTTTACTAATCTGTAGTTAAAAGTTTTCACAAGAACTTCATACGTATTTGTATCATCTCTGAATCTCCAGGGTCTAGAAGCTCCTGGTGTGTGGACAGGAAATCAAACTCAGACAGAAAAAGGAATACATCACGGACCCAGAGCCTGGACTTGAACGGCTCTGGAAGCTTCATGGAGACAAAGAAAACAGATCCCTCCACAGCTGCTTCCTCATGATTCCACAGCATGATCCAGGGACCATCCTTGATGACCAAAGACACAAACAATGACACATCATTCATTTTACAAAAATAGATAATCCAAAGAGAATTGGCCAACAAGATGAACATGGAGCTAAGAAACCAAGAGGCGATCATGCTGACATGGGAATTCAAATAGACCCTAGCGGAAGCTGTAGAAGAAAGAACTGTCCCTCCTGACAGCAGTGCCGTTTGACACGGTCCAGATAGACAACTGCAGGAGGAAGACATAAATACTTACAGCCTCAGAAACCCTACACAGGGTCACTGTGAGTAGGAACACACCTGATGGCACCAGTTATACAACCAGAGTAACTTCTTGTTATTAAGGTGCTGTTGAGTCAGTTCCAATTCACAGCCACCCTGTATAGGGTTCCTGATGAGCAGCTGGTAGGGTATGAACCACCGACTGGTTAACAGTCCTGTGCTTATCTTAGTGTGCCACGCTAGGAATTAGGGATCTGAGGGGCTTATAAAATGAAACTAGAAAACACGGCTGTGATAGATTTAAATACATGGAAATATGTTCCATGTTCGTGGATCAGAAAACTTAATATGAAGATGTCAAAACTATGCAAAGCAATCTATAGATTCAATGCAATCCCAATAAAATTCCAGCATCCTTCTTAGAAAAATCGTAAAACCAATCCTCGACTTTATATGGAATGGCAAGAGGTTCTGAAGAGTAAACCAATGTTGTTGAAAGAGAAGAAAAAAGTCGGAAGAATTACACTTCCTGATTTTAAAGCATATTACAAAGCTACAGTAATCTAAACAGCCTGGTAATTACAGACACATAAACCAATGGAATAGAACTGAGGATCCAGGACTAAACCCACACATTTATAGTCAACTGCTTCTTGACAAGGTTGCTAAGTCTGTCTGATGTAGAAAGGAAAATCTATTCAATAAACAGTTCTGAGAACATTGTATTTCCACATGCGGTAAAATGAAACAGGATCCACACCTCACACCATACACAAAAACAAATTCAAAATGGATTAAGGACGCAAATGTGCAAACTTAAACCATAAAATTCTATCCTGTAATGCTGTTGGGCCTAGCTCTCAATGATGGATTTTCTAATAACAAAAGCATAAACAGAAAATCTTGAATGATGAAAAAAACCTAGAGAAGTTTGCAAGATTTCCATATCTAGTCCATGCAGACCCTAGCTCCCCAATCCCCTTACATCAGATCAGGGCTGATCACATCAGACCTACATCACTACATAACTGTCACATCAGAGAATCGTGGTCCAGCCAAGTTGACTCACAACCTCTACCTCCTTAGCATACACTGACCACACTCCTCCACATGGGCATCTCAAAAACCAGCCCCATTCTAGAGCCAGTGTAGTGCCAGTGAGCTTCTGCCCATATGATGCTTCATAAAAAATGCATGTATTCACATGGTGACATGCTTGCGTGTTGATCTCAGGGCAGATGGGCTCTCCAAATGGTACTTGATCCCT
Source organism: Chrysochloris asiatica (assembly GCF_000296735.1). Lineage (NCBI taxonomy): Eukaryota > Metazoa > Chordata > Mammalia > Afrosoricida > Chrysochloridae > Chrysochloris > Chrysochloris asiatica. The sequence goes on along the minus strand of NW_006408650.1, from coordinate 3,228,292 downwards.
GTTTCTACACATAGATAAAAGTAGAACTGGAGACCTACCTCCCACCACAAGTGTGAGTAGCTCAGCATTAAAATTTTCCAAAGAGTGTGCAAGAGATGCCATGGGATGGCCAACCATTCAAGATCAAGGGAGCAGCATCTGCCTAAGAACAAAATTCAGAAAAATTGGGAAAGAAGGAGGAATAGAAACACAAATGCAGGGTAGAGGTGGAATGAGTGATATTCCATGGAGAACACGAAAAGCATGCAGAGGAAACAAAGGGCATGATTTATTGGGTGCAACGCTGATGATCTGCTCTGTGAATCTTCACTCAATTTTATAAAAAGTGCAAAAGAAAAGATTTATAATCTCATGGTCAGTGAGAAGTTTTTAAAAGACACACACACACACGTGAATAAATAAATAAAGGAAATGTTAGCTATGGAATTGGAAATTTTGGAGTGGAGGAGACACAATGCTTCGGGGACATGCAGTTCTATCAAACACTCAGAACATACAATGAATATATTCACTATCAGTGAGCTGCAGCTGTTGAAAATGGCGGCTGCCTTGTTTCCTACATATTTTCCACCATTCTGTAAAAAATAGAACTTTATACTAAAGAAAACATAAAGTGAAAAAGCAAGCCACAAACCAGGAGAAGGTATATGCAAGACATGTGACTGATAAAAGATGTGTATCCGGAATATAGAGAGAGCTCCTGAAAATCAATTTAAACACCATACACAGCAGTGATGATTGAGCTGTATGATGAGCACATTTAACGTCACTGAACTGAACACAGGAGACTGCGGAAACGGCAAGTGTTTTGTTTTCTATATATCTATCACCATAAAAAAAAAAAAATGCCATTTGAAAAAGGCATATAAAACACTAGGAAAACAGACAAAGACAAAAAGAGACATTTCAGGAGAGAAATGAAAACTCTGAAACTATGCCCAATCTCATTAGTGATACAGGAGATAAGACTGTAACTCCAACAAGATACCATTTTACACACATCAGGTAATAAAATGTTTAAACCCACTAGTATCTGGTAACTGAAGATGTGGCCCCATGGGGACACGTTCACACCACCAGTGAAAGTGCAAATGTTACAGCCGCTTTGTAAATGTTTGGGCTCATGTTGCTGAAAATGTGCCCATCCTATCCCAGCACAAGACCCCCTGTTGTTGTTGTTGTTGTCAGGTGCCATCGAGTCGGAACTGACTCATAG
>NW_006408650.1:3196986-3226105 GCF_000296735.1 Chrysochloris asiatica | reverse complement strand
ACAATTAAGTGTTCTGGAATACTCATACTTCTCAATGTTGTCCATAGCTTGTCATGATCCACACAATCGAAAGCCTTTGCATAGTCAATAAAGCACAAGTAAACATCCTTCTGATATTCTCTGCTTTCAGCCAAGATCCATCGGACATCGGCAATGATATCTCTCGTTCCACGGTGGTGCAAATGTTTTCAGGTTGGTTGGTAATCTAAAGGTTGGCAGTTCAAACCCACTCAACGGTGTCATGGAAGAAAGACTTGGCAATCTGTTTCTATGGAGATTATAGCCAAGAAGACCCTTGGAGCAGGTCCACTCTAAAACACGAGGGTATGCAAAGGTCAGACCTGATTCCATGGCAGTCAGTCTGGCTTTTGTTTATTTTTAAGACCTAACTGTTTTCCTTCTCAAGAACTGTTCTGAAGAAAGTCTTGTCCACATGCACCGGGAAGTGTTAGAACAAATGTTCAGAGCAGTGCTACTTGGAATACGTAAAAAACGTATCCATCCCCTGGAGATGGGAAAACAGCTGTGCGTCCATGCACCAGAATTGTACGGAGCACTGAGGAGCATGTGACGAACCACACCTCAAAGCATGAGTGAATCTCAAATGCTCAAACGCAGACTTTAAAATAAAAGGTAAGGCACAGAAAAAGAACAGAGATACTGCCATATAAATAACATCCAGAAAAACACAAGTAAACAATATGTTGAAAATGATCAACAAAAGCTCAAAACTCAAGACTGTGCTTCCTCTAAGCGTGGAAAGAGGGCAGTGATTAAGACCTGGAGCACTCAGGACCAAAGGTCTCAATCTTGTACGTTGGGTTCCTCAAGTTCAATCCTAGGTCCAGAACAAAAAGAAGCAAACTATTGCTATGACATCCATTCAGATTCATGGCAAATCCACGGGACAGAGTAGAACTGCCCATGGCGTTTCTGAACATCTTTATGAAAGGACATTACTTCATCTTTCTCCCCCAGGTGCCTGGTGAATTTGAACAGGCAAATCTACAGAAACTGATCCTCACCATTGGATCAATAAACAATCAGAATACTAATTGTAACTGTCACAACTGTAAAGGCAGAAGTTTTGTAACAAAAAGTGGGGAGTGGTTAATCTTACAGTTCAGAAACAGAGGGTCCTAGGGCCATTGAGGGAGAAGAGCACAAGCAGAATGTGGGACCCTATGAAGAGAAACAGCGACATCAGAGATGGAGGCATAGATGGGAACATGGAGAGAGGGAGCCGCTGAGGACTCTAGATTCATAGAAAGAGAGGAACTGAGAGCTGGCAGCCAGGAGGTAGGCTTGCAGAAAGTGCCCTTTGGGTGTTTAAATGATTATATACTCCTGAGTGTTTTTGTATACATCTCCCCACCCCCCCCAAAAAAAAGACAAAAAACAGAGGGAATACACACAAATGCTGTTGAATGCATGAAGGAGATTGTAATCATTGCAATGAAATGGTGAGTGTAAAACCAATGTTCTCCCATGTAAACTATCACTCAATTCACAATAAAAATTTAAAAGAAACAAATAAACAATCGTGATAAATATAGAAAACACTGAAGTTGTCAAGGATTTCCTTTTACTTGGATCCACAATCTATACCCATGGAAGCTGCAGTCAAGAAATCAAATGATGTTTTGAATTGGGCAAATCTACTGCCCAAGACCTCTTTAAAGTCTAAAAAAACTAAGGATGCCACTTTCAGGACTCAGATGCGCCTGACCAAGCCATGGCATTTCCCATAGCCTCACATGTTTGTGAAAGTCGGGCAATGAATAAGGAAGGACCAGAGAAGAGCTGATGCCTTTGAACTATGCTGACAAAGAATATTGAATGTACATGCCATGAACTGCGTATTGTATCACTGTTGCTAAATATCATATAATTGGTTCTGATTCATAAGGACCCTGTATAGGTTACTCATGGCTGTAAATCTTTGAGGGAACAGAAAGCTTCATCTTTCTCCCAAGGAGTAGCTGGTAAGCGCAAATATCCTACCTGTGGTTAGCAGTTCAGTGCTTATGATACAGAGCCATGTCACTTCCCACATTGTGCCAGAAGAATGAACAAATGTGTTCTGGAAGAGTACAGCCAGAATGTTCCTTAGAAGTGAGGACAGAGAGACTTAGGCTCAAGTATTTAGGACACATTATCAGGTGGGGCCAGTCCCTGGAAAAGAACGTCATGCTGGAAAAATAGGTCAGCAAAATACAGGAAGACCGTCGATGAGGTGGACTCACACTGTAGCTGCTCCACAGGTTCAAACACAGCAGTGACCGTAAGGGTGGTCCAGGGCCACGCAGTGCTTCCTGCTTCGTCCTGTTTTACATGGGGTCACCATGAGGCGACCTGACTTGACGACCCCTAACAGCAACAACACAGAAGCAAATTAGTGGTTGCAGGGACTGGGGGAGGGGGAAATGAGAAGTGGCTTAGCGAAAAAGAAGAAGAAGAAGCTAATGGAATGGGACGGGGGCACTGAAGGGAAGGAACAGAGTCAGGGAGAGTCTTCTTGGTCTGGCTGTGGAGTTTCTGTTTGGCTGTAGGCTGCGGGGAGACACTAAGGGGTTCTAACCAGGAAGCAACATGCTCATATTTATGACTGAGAAGTATGACTCGTATGCAATGTGGAGAGTAGACCAGAAGCAGGGAAGGGACCCAACCAGAGTCTTGAAAACCAGGCAGGAGCTGGGGTAGGAGCCTAGTAACAGAGTGAGCCAAGATCTCTACTGGATGGAGGCGGGAGAAAGGGTAGAGAAAGGACGACATGGCACAAGAGATGTGAAGGCAGAGTCCTCAAGACAGGGTCACTGAGAAGACAACAGAGTGAAGACACACAAGGGCTCAGGAGAGTGTCCAGGTATGGGATGGAGGAGGTGGAAGGATGCAGGAGGAGGACCAGGTGTGTGAGGGAGGAGGCAGGGGGGCTCAGGAGAAGGTATGGAATGGGGAGTGCCAGGAACGATGACGCAGCACACCAACGTGCCCTGACGATCTCCAGGAAAACATGTGTGCAATGCTTTGAGTTGCTAGCTAAACTAGCTCCTGATTTCATGGACACCATGTTTACTCAAGGGGAGAATTCACAGACTGTGGTCACTCAGACGTAGCTATTTGGCAGAAGTTTGCTCAAAATTGCCAATGATAAAATTCACAGCCTCAAGGGGAAATCACATTTTGGAAAATCAAGTTATCTACCAGGAAGAGCTTGGTGACCTCCCAATGTTTCAAGGTTGCTCTGGTGAGAATGGATGATGGTAAAATGTGCCATTTCTGATACTATAGCAGGAAAGATCTAAGCCCATCTTCTCCAGGTGATCAGTGTTTGACGTCACAAAGCCGTAGGTAGAAAAAAGATCCACTCACGGCACAAGACAGACCCATAGGCTTAGCGTGACAAGGCATGAGGCCATGCGTGGGTATAATTCCAATGTCCATATTGCGACAAATCTAAGAAGCAACCAGTCAGATGGAACGCTTAGGGGGTGGTGAGTTTACATTCATGGGAGGCATCCTGTTCATAAACGGCAAGGTCTGTGGTGTGTAATCCAGGTCACTGAATTGTACGTGTGGAAAGCGTAGGATTGGTGTATGTTTTGCTGTGTATATTCTCAACAACAACACCAAATATATAAAAAGATTACAGACAAAAAAAGAAGGAAAAAAACAACTACTTGTACAGTTTGGGCATAACATCACAGATGAATAACTATCATTATCTGAAAATGTTATCCTCTCACTTCATCCTAGGTGAACCAGGTCTTTTTCTTGAGCTCCAGCAAACACGACATGTCACAGCAGACTGGATGCAGAAACAGGGATGAGTCCGACTGTCTTCTGCTGCTAAGCCAGACAGTAAACAGATCTGCAGAAATATCTAACAATGTCACTCTTCCAATTAATTATATATATATATAGCTATATTTCATAAGATATAGTTGTGCTAATATAAAATGTTTGCTTTTTTAAATTTTATTTTACTGCTATTGGCAGGTAAACATTTTTTTTATAAACGCTGTTGGGTTCTGTGGAGTCAATTCTGACTCAGACGACAGAGTAGAACTCCCCCAGACTTTCCTGGGCTGCCATCTTTATGGAAGTGACTCTGGTGGTACAGAGGTTAAGCACTCAGCTGCTAACTAAAAGATCAACAGTTCAAACCCACCAGACTCTATGAAGAAGGAAGGTGTGGTAGTCCGCTTTCTTAAAGAAAAAAGGAAATTTGAGCTCTGCTGCCTTCATTGTTTGAGTCCTTTGTCTGCATCCCATCAAACGTCTTTCACCATCTTCCAGTTCATGAGACAAACCATGCTGTTTGGGCCAACGTGAAGAAGCATTGTCTACTTCTGCACATTTTCTAAGGATGGTCTTAGGTTCTTTCAAACCTCCCAGCTGCTCCACAGGAGAAACGTGAGGCTCTCTGCTCCCATAAAGATTTACGGGTCCAGAAATCCTATATAGAGTCTCTATAAACTGAGACAGAAGAAACTGAACAGAAGGAAAAAATTCAAGCCTTGACTTGTAATACTGAAGGATTCTATGGACAAAATGGAGTCCTGGTGTGGTGCTGTAGGATAAGCACTGGACTGCTAACTGAAACATAGGTGGTTCAAAGCCACCAGCAGCTCCTTGGAAACTCTATACAGGGTTGCTATGAGTCTGAACTGACTCGATGGCACTTAACACACATGGACAAAATATTGAATGACTCTGGAAACATCAGGCAGAAGGAATACACAGTAACTGTACCAAAAAGAAATGGTCTTTGTTCAGTCATTTCAAGGGGTAACATACAATTAAAAACTGGAAGTATTGAAGGAAGACGTCCAAGCAACAAGGTTCCAGGAACTGACAGAGAACAAACAGGGAGCCTTCAACAAACCGATGCAACACTGAAGATGGTCACTCACGTAAGCCAAGAAATTCGGACGATCTGGCTAATTGGAAAAGATCTAATTTGTGTCCACTCCAAAGAATGGTGACCCAACAGAATGTGGAAATCATCTAACAATATCATTAATATCACATGAAAGTACAATTTTGCTGAAGATAATTCAAAAGTGATTGTAACAATACATCAACAAGGAGCTGCCAGAAATTCAAGACAGATTCAGAAGAGGAATTAAATGAGGGATATAATTGCTGACGTCAGATGGATTTTGACTGAAATACCAGAGAATACCAGAAAGATGTTTACCTGTGCTTTATTGACTATGCATAGGCATTCTACTGTGTGGATCAGAACTATGATTAACAAGGCAAAGAATGGGTATTCTGGAACACTTAATAATTATGCTTATGAGGAACCTGTACATAGACTAAGAGACAGTCATTTGAACAGAACAAGGGAACATTGAATGGTTTAAAATCAGGAAAGGTGTAAGCCAGGGTTGTATCCTCCTTTTATCATATGTATTCAACCTGTGTGCTAAGCACATAATCTGAGAAGCTGGATTATATGAAGAAAAACGTAGTATTGGGATTGGAGAAAGAATCACATGACACAACCTTTGCTAAAACCAAAGAGGAGTTGAAATACTTATTAATAAAGATCAAAGACTTCAGTATGGATTGCACCTCAATGTAAAAACAAACAAACAGAAAATCCTCACAAATGGACCAATAAATAACATCTTAATAAACTGAGAAAAGATTGACGTTCTCAAAGACTTCAACTGACTTGGATCCACAATAAATGGTCACAGAAGTAGCAGTCAAAAAATCAAATGACATATTGCACTAGGAAAATCTGCTGCCCAAGACCTCTTGAAAGAGTTGAAGAGCAAAAATGTCAGTTTGAGGACTAAAGTGCACCTGACCCAAACCATGGTATTTCCAATCGCCTCATATACATGAAAACGTTGGACAATGAATGAATATGGAAGACTGCAGAAGAATTGATGCATTTGAGTTATGGTGTTGGTGAAGAATATTAAACGTATTGTAGGCTACCAGAAGAACAAACCGATCTGTGTTGGAAGAAGTACAGCCAGAATGCTTCTTACAAGCAAGGATGGTGAGACTTTGTCTCTCGTACTTTGGACATATTAACAGGAGGAACAAGTCTCTGGAGAAAGACCTCCTGCTTGGAAAAGTGGAAGGTCAGAGAAAAACAGGAAGACCCCCAATGAGATGATTGGCACAGTGGCAGCTTCAGTGGGCTCATGCATAACAACAATCGTGAGATTGGCCCAGGACCAGGCAGGTTTCGTTCTGTTGTGTACAGGGTTGCTATGAGTTGGAACCAACTTAACTGCTCCTAACAACCTAACATGAGTTAGAATTGACTTGATGGCAGTGAGTTCAGTTTTTTATATGTAGCTCTGGTAGCGTTGTTGTTGTTGTTATGTGCCGTGGACTCGGTTCCGACTCGTAGCACCCCTGTACAGAGTTTCCGAGGCTGTAAATCTTTACGGGAGCAGAAAGCCTCATCTTTCTCCCACGGAACTGCTGGTAGTTTCGAACTGCTGACCTTGAGGATCGCAGCCCGATTCGTAACCACTACGCTACCAGAGCTCCTTGTAGTGGTTACAAATCGGGCTGCTAACCTTGAGGTCGGTAGTTTGAAACTACCAGCTGTTCCGTGGGAGAAAGATGAGGCTTTCTGTTCCCATAAAGATTTACAGCCTCGGAAACCCTGTACAGGGTCGCTATGAGTTGGGACCGACTGCACGGTACTTAACAATATATATATATATTATATAATATGTACATACTTAACCATATATATATATATTATATATATTATATAATATATATACTTAGCTATATATATATATTTTTATATATAGTATATAATATATATATACTTAACAATATATATATATAGTTTATTTGCAAAGCAAAATTGATAGAATAAACTCACCAGCTGCTCCTCAGAAATACTATAATATACACGGTTGCTATGAGTAGGAATTGACTTGATGGCACTTAATAACAACAACTTTAACAACAACAACTATAAATATATATATATATATTTGTGAATTCCCAGTCTCCCGAGAATAATTGGTGGGTTCTCCTACTCATGGTCCTGTATCCATGAAACCCGTGGCCAGCCAGCCAGTCAGCCAGCCCCTCACCGCGGAGCCACGCCCCTCACCGCTAAGCCACGCCCCTCACTGCTAAGCCATACACCTCACTGCTGAGCCACGCCCCCATCAGTGCTCAAGTCTCCACAGCCAGGAGAGCAGCAGGTCCAGCCCACCCCAACCATTCCTTCTTTCCTTCCACACACACACAAAAAAAGGGCAGTAAACAGTCTCCTCAAGGAGCCCCTGGGAATTCCATGACTCCAATGAAGGGCTCCTCTCCTTTTAATTCATGTCTGTAAAATAAAGACCATGCATAGCATGTCATGTTAAAGATCATTTGGAGGGCTACTCCCCACAATATCTGAGCGAGACCCCCACCTTCCCAATCTGGACACTGAGCCCAATCTAAGCACTGCTCTGACCGGGAACCTGTTCTCCCCCCACTTCTTCCTTGTCCTCTGCTCACCTGCAGGTGGCTTGTGTTTCCCTCCCCTTCCCGCAACCCTATGAGAAGCCACCAGGCAGGGCAGGGGCCTGAGGACCCCCCAGGGCATTTATTCATGATTCAACCACTTGCTATTGAGGGGTCCCTGATGCACAATGCGGCCCCTAACTAAGGGTCCCTCTGTGACCCTCAACGTCCCCCCTTCAGCCTCACATCACAGAAGGGATGAGCTGGGGGCAGCAGCTCTGTGAGTAATAGGATGGGATTCCTATAGGACCCTGCTGTGGATTGGGGCTCTGGTGCTGAGACTGTTCTTACTCTACCTCCACCTGTTCCTAAATCCAGCCCTGGGGCTCAAAGGAGGGGCCAGCATGGAGAACTGGGGCAGTGTGGTGGGAGGGTGAGGGTCAGGAATGGGCCCAGGAAGGAGGGAGGGAAGACCAAACGCAGGCACAGCTTGGTGGCTAGAGCAGGGGATCAGGGCCCGCTGCCCTGGAGAAATCACTAAGATTGATCAAGGGGGCATGTAAGGAAGAGAATCCAGGCACCAGGGGCTTGCTGCTCTGTAAGGCTGGTCTCCAGCAATTGGCAGTGGGTGCAGGAGGAGGGGACAGGGAGTCCCCCCAGTGGATACTCTGACCCCCATGCTAGTTCCTTCTCCACCTCCCCACCCCTGCTTCACTCTGAGATTCTTGCGCAGGAGACCCTCCCCCCAGGTACACCCCCTCATCACCCACAACCACACACACTCCCTCACAGGCACACACAGGCATGCACACAGGCCCATGCACAAATGTATGTACATATACACACATACATGCACGTGAGCACATAAACACGCACACGCATGTACTGGCCCAGGAGATCGCCTTGGAAGACATTGTTTTAATTAGGCCTTTTTTTTTTTCCTTTTCTCTTCTCTTCTCTTCTCTTCTTTTCCTTTCCTTTCTTTTCTTTTCTTTTTGAGACATCCTAATGTGTCAGACTGCAAAGTTCTTTGAACCACAAGGTCCGTGATTCAAGCTCACCAGCTGCTCCTTGGAAACCCTATACAGGGTTGTTATGGATCGGAATCAACTCGATGGCACTTAACAACAACAACAACAACACTTGGAAACCCTATACAGGGTTGTTATGGATCGGAATCAACTCGATGGCACTTAACAACAACAACAACAACAGTGAGACCAGGAGTCCTAGTGTAGCTCTGTGGGTTAATGCACTGGACCACAAGGTTGGTTTGAACCGCAAGGTTGGCAGTTCAAGCTCACCAGCCGCTTCTCGGAAACTCTACACAAGGTCGCTATGGGTTGGAACCGACTTGATGGCACTTAACAACAACAGCAATGAGACTAAGACAAGAGTGTCAGAGAAAAGTCCTTTATCTGCAGCCACCCTCTGATCGCCGAAACATTTAAACACGTTTTGTTTGGAATGAAACCATGCATGTATGAACTGAGTCCCTAGTAGCAATACTTTCTGACTCACCCTCATCTATACAAGCATATGAAGATGAACATGAAAATACAGACAACAGGTTGTGGAAGGCATCCGCAAAAAGGCGGAAGAGTCCGGAATTGACCAGTGCTCCTGCCCAGCTGGGCACACAGAGGACGTCAGCTGGAAACAAGCCATCTCCAATTGGCAACCTCCCAGCTGAAATAGATTATTTTAAGTAAGCGCAACGCTAGCCAACACGGTTATCAACATTTGTTTGCCTAACTCAGAAGGAAAAAAATATATAATAATAAAATATCGTGAGGCAGGCGCTTAAAGTAAAAATGCATCCAATTCCCCATCAAAAGGTTCTATGTGGGCCTGCTGCCAGGGTGTATTCTTGGATTGGACCTCTTTCCCTGCCCTAAATTTAACCAGCTGGAAATCTTTTTTTAAGTAGCATCCTATTCAACCTTTTGAAATCGAGATTTGCCTTTTAATGGGAAATCTGCATCTCATTGTGAAAGAGCAAGTGGTTCCCTGGGCTTCAGAAAACAACCTCCTGGTTTGGCAGCAGACCCAGGGGAACTGGCATATGGAGCGTGAGGGTGCTGGCTGTCAGGGCTGGTGGCCTTGAGATGACAAGCACAGACGTCCTCAGAGAAAGCAGGAAGCAAAGACAACAGCCGTGAGACAGACGCTACCCTGCCACCAACAAAATCAGACCAGCTTCCACCCTGGCTAATGTTCTCGGGAGATGCATTCGAACCACAAACCCCAGCAGCCCCATGCTTCTCTACCTCAGTTTCAGCATCTGTAAAATGGGGTGATAGTAGACCTACCTTCCACGGGCTGCTATAAAAATTATTGTTGTTGTTGTTGGATGTCCTTGAAACCATTCCAACACATAGGAACTGTCACATGTGACAGAACCAAGCTGTCCCATACAGTTTTCTTGGCTGTACTCTTCCGGGGAACAGATTCCCAGCCCTTTCTCCCATGGAATTGCTGGGTGGGTTCAAACCACCGATCTTTTGGTTAGCAGTTGACTGATTAACCATAACAGAGCCAGGGCTTCTTCAAGGATTCAAAAACCCATGGCCAAAGAAGACACTAGTCTATAGGACGAATAGTCTACACGACCCATGGCCTTATCATCTCCCTGAGACCAGAGGAACTAGATGGTTCCCGGCTTCCACTGCCAACCCTTCTAATCAGGGCCGCAGGAGACGGATCCGGACAGAGCGGGAGAAAAAGTAAAACAGAACCTCAAATTCCTAAAAAAAAAAAATTTTAATGTTTTTGAAAACAAAAATAGGCCGATTGGACTGGGGCTGGTTGAGACTAGAGGACTCTTAAATCTGTTGCCCTGAGATACTCCTCAAACCTGGAACTAGAACGAACCCAAGGTCACTTTGTAGATAAATAACCAGTTGACTCAATAATAATATCATTCATAAGTACTGTGCTTTTTCAGTTTCATTTTTAGCCGCAAGGTTGTGTCATCTGCATATCGCGGGTTGTTAATGAGTCTTCCTCCAATCCGGATGCCATGCTCTTCTTAATATAATCCAGCTTCTCAGATTTGCTCATCGTACGGGTTGAATAAATATGGTGATAGGATACAACCTTGGCACACACCTTTCCTGATTCTAAACCACTCAATATCCCATTGTTCTGTCCTAACAACTGCCTCTTGGTCTATGTACCGGTTCTTCATGAGCACAACGAAGTGTTCTGGAATATTCATTCTCCAAAATGTTGTCCATAGTTGGTTATGATCTGCACAGTCAAATATCTCTGCATAGTCAATAAGGCACAGGTAGCATCTTTCTGGAATTCTCTGCTTCAGCCAAGATCCAGCTGACATCAGCAAGGATATCTACAAGGTTTGTTGTGTTGTTGTTAAGTGTCGTCGAGTCAGTTCCAACCCATAGCTACCCTATATAGGATTTCTGAGGAGCAGCTGGTGAGCTTGAACCGCCAACCTTGCAGTTCAAATGGCTTTGCAGTGTGGCGCATTAACCCACAGTGCCACACCAGGATTCCTACAAGGATTACAGGGGCTGATATTAGCAAGTCACAGAGTAAGCAGGAGGTAAGGGGCCATGACTGGAGTGTGAACGAAGCAGAGACAAGGTGTTGTGTATCCAGCTGTGTCCCCAGAAGCACATGTTGTGTCCCTGAGCCCTGTACCTGCCCAGTACATTTCCGAGGTCACACTGAAATAGGGTGGATCCTGATCTCCCCTGAGGAGCGTCTCATCAAAGGGGAGAACAGACACAGAGACAGTTACATCAGGGCAGAGGGGAGATGCCACGTGAAATTGCACCAACAAGCAACTGAGGGGCCCCGGGAGCTTGGCAGGGGGACCATTGTGGCCAACACTTGGACTCTGGTCTCCAGCACTGGGGGGACAGTACATGGTGGTCCTTTAGCATGACCCACTTTCTGGTGTTTTGTGGTGGCCGCCCTGAGACTTCAGGTTTGAGAGCAAGGATCATGAGGTTGAATTCCTTGAGAAAGGTGGGCTCTGCGCTGTGGCCGCAAAGTCGTGATGTCCACAGGAGATGAGGCAGAACCAGGGGTGGACACCGGCGTGGGGAGCAGTCCGTGTAGTGGGAGTGGTACTGGGGCAGCAGGAACCAGGAGCTGCTGGGAAGGAAAGAGAAAGGTCCGGAGATCACCCAGCGTAGGGGTCAGCTGGCATCTGCTGCTGACCTAAGAGTTCCGGTTCCTCACGCTAGCAACCAGAGTGTCCCCAGGCAGAAGGGAGAAGGAGGGAAGTCCTGAGAAACCTCCTCTCGAATATTACGTTCCCCACACCCAGCTGGCCCCTGGTACCTTCTTCCCTTCCTGCTTCATCTTTATGAAACTGGCAACCCCTAAACCAAAACTCTGCCTTCTCCAGGACAGTAAGCCACCCCTCGCAGACTGTCTCTCTCTGAGCTAGACCACCTGCCTGCTCTCTCCTTTCATCACAATATCAGATTCCAAGAGATGCAGAGCTTATGTTCACCCAAAAACAGGCACAAGAATGTTCACGACAGCTCTCTCCACGGGGCCAGAAAGCTGGAAGCCTCCTAAATGCTCCCCAGGGTGGAATGTATATACTTATGCTCAAATGGTGGGACTATGAACTGCACCAAGAAAGAACTGCCGGTGCACACAAGAACACAAGAGAATCTCACAGTTGTCGAGTTGGGTGAAAGAATCCAGACACAAAGGGGGAAAAGCCTCACATTTCTGTTTCCAGCTAGTACCTGACTTACGACTGAGTCGAGCTACGAGGACCTGCACTTATCCACAACAGATTGCTAGTTTTTTTGAGGTTTGAGATTTTGATGCGTCTTATTGTTTGGTAATATGTGTTGGTGTGTGGAAAACTCAACCATATAGCAAGAACACTGAATTTAGAGTTCGATGGTATTCATGGATCATGAAGAAAGGATGTGGACAGAGAAGGAGTGGATGGATTATGAAGAAGACACAATGAGGAAGTTAAAGGTGAGAAATTGATAACATTTTTCACAGGGAAAAGACCAGCTGGAGTTTTTCTAAACTAAATCAGGGGCTGCCGTTGCTTGAAAACGTGACCTCCACGTTTGGCTTTGCCAAAAACCATAAGATGTTACGAGGAACTGTGAAGAAAGAAAGAGAAGGATCATACAGACAAATTCCACTAATTGTCTAGCTAGAAACACCACCTTCATTCCCGGGTAAAGCAGATGACCCAGAACCTCTCACAAATGGAGCTATGACCACAACTGCCAAGATGTTAATGGTGATCAACTCTTCATCATCGGAATAATTCTTTGTGATTTGTGTGCTTTGTATGTGCCTAGTGGCAGATGTGATGGTGTGCCATGGAGTCGGTTCCAACTCATAGTGACTCTGCATAGGGTTTCTGAGGCTGTAAAACTTTACAGGAACAGAAAGCCTCATTGTTCTCCCACCGAGCCGCTGGTAGATTCAAACTACTATATGTACATTGTTGTTGTTGTTAAGTGCCGTCAAGTCGGTTCCGACTCGTGGTGATCCTGTTTCCGAAGAGCAGCTGGTGGATTTGAACCACTGACTGTAGTACATGTTAAAATATATCTATAAGTTTTTATGTCGTGTTTACAAGCCTCAAAGACCAATAAAGACTGGATTTATAAAACTACTGGTAATAAATAACAATAAAGGACACACAAAAGAAGAGGGATTCAACTTAGGTCAGAATCCGCTTACAATGGAATCGTCAGAATGGAACACCATCATTAAGTTGGGGTGCTGATGGGAGTGGTATGCTGCTGAGCCGGTTCTGACCCATAGCGGCCCCATGTAGGGTTTCCGAGGCTGAGTCTTTGCAGGACCACAGAGCCTCATTGTCTCCTGTGGATTCGAACCGCTAACGCAGAACCCACTGTGCCACCAGGGCTCCTAAGGTGGAGACTACCAGTACATGAAACTCAAGGATACACAGACCAATAGTTGGTGGCAGGTCAAGTCAGAGATAAATAGTCTCTGTTGTTGCTATTGTTAGAACAAAGTAGGTGGCTTTGACTCCTGGCAACCCCAGGTCCACTAAACCATCGCCATCACCCTTGGCTGTTCTAGTTCACTGCTGGGGTCACCGTGTGAGGGTCAGAGGTCTTCATCTTCCAGCACTACATCGGTCAGTAGACTTCTCACTGGCTGATTGTTTTACGTAGACCCCCAGGCCTTTCTTCCTAGTCTTAGTCTAGAAACTCCGTGGAATCCTGTCCACCATGGATGATCTTGTTGGTGTTTTGACACACCAGTGCTGTAGCCTCCAGCAGCAGCTTCGTTGTTATTAAAGAGCCGTTGAGTCCGTTCTGACTCACAGCAACCCTGCATAGGGTTTCTGAGGATCGGTTGGTGGATTTGAACCGCTGGCCTTGCAGTGAGTCGTCTAGTGCTTCTCCTACAGTGTTTGCAGTACCCTATCCACATTAAGTCCTGGTATGTCACTGCAGGATAAGCACTGGACTGGTCACTCCTTGGAATCCTTATGTAGGGTCCCTGTGAGTAGGACCTGACTCCAGAGCACTTAACAACAACAATTCATGTTAACAGTTTGGCTCAAAAAGTACTTTTAAACTATCTGGGTCAAGGAGGGTTAGAGGGTGAGCCGATGACAATATGGAACGTCAGGTGGACAAGAGAGATGGTGTATGTGTTAGCTTCCAGGATGTGCCCAGGGAGATTCTCAGGGGTCCTGTGTGGTCAGATATCCTGTCCCCACCGAGAGGGAAAGGGCTGAACACTGTGGACTCGTTGGAACCTGTTTGTCCTGGAAGAGTCTGGACCGCCTCACCTCTGCAGCTCCCCAACACCATCTTTTCACGCTGGTTACATCATTGTTGGGGCAGCGATGTCTCCGTGGCAGACTTCTCACCTTCCATGCAGGAGACCCAGGTTGGGTTCCTAGCCAAAGCACCTCATGAACAGCCACCACCCCTGGTCCTCACTGGACACTAGGGTGCTGAGCAGACTAAGACTGAGTAGGAAGAAAGGCCTGGTGATCTAGATCTGAAATCAGTCATGGAAAACCGAAACTACAGATCTCAATGGTGTGATGTACACTGATCATGAATGTAGCAAGCTGCATTCCACTGTGCATGAAGCTGCCTGGAGTTGGGGGGTCAACTCAATGGTAGCTCATAGCAACAAGAGCCCTGCATTTGGTCCCCAGAGCTAAGAAGTCCAGTGTCCCTGGCCACCCTGCTGCCACCTGGCCCCTTTCCACTCAAGGCCCAGTTCCTGGAAGCCTGAAACTTGAATGCCCAGTTTCCCCTCTTCCACTCCATTATGTGTCCAGCAACTGCATGAGTAACAAACTCATCCTCTCCTGCTGCCCCCGCTGTCCCTGGACCCAGACGGCCATCAACACCGGGGGGTATGCACCCACTGGAAATGAACAGAGCGACATCACCCCTCGCTCCAAGGGAACCCGACTGACCATGCAGTCAGGACTACACTGGAATCTCAAACAACGAGATGGAAATGGAGGCACCACGGTCACCCCCAACTCCCACATCCAGAATCCCCGGGGACTTGGGCACTCAGGGATTTCAGGTGGAGGAGGACGGGTCTCCCTCCAACCAGGCTCCAACCTAGGCTGGTCCCTCCCAGTCTGCAAGCACAGCAGAGACGACTGTGTGTGTTAAAGCCTGAGGTGGTTGGGGGGGTTGTTTTTGTTATGTGCCTTCAAGTCAGTCTGACTATAGCATCCCCATGTGACAGAGTAGAACTGTCATCTTTATGGAAAGAGATGGACACAACTTTTCCCACAGAGCAGCTGGTAGGTTTGAACTGCCAACTTTTCTCGATAACCTATCAGCCTTTAACTTCTCTGATCCTCCGGCTCCCCACAGCCTGAGTACCCTGTCCTCAGATGGCTACAACAATGGCCTCCCACATAACGGGGTTGCCCTGAGTCACAATCAACGTGACACCATCTGGTTTGTTTGTTTTTTCTGTAACAACAACCCTGTTCTTCCTGTTCCTGGTCCCATGCAGGTGGTCACCGGGCATCAAGACCCCTATCTCCAACCAACACCAGGGTGGGGTCTGCAGTCGAAGGGGCGAGGGGATGCAGACCAGCAGCTAGTTTATGATTTAACCCTTTCAGGAGGAGCCCTGGTTGCAAAATGGCAACGCTCTGGCTGCTAATTCAAGGGATGGTGGCTTAAAGCCACCCAGAAGTTCCAAGGAAGAAAGACCTGGTGATGTGCTCTTGTACAAATGACAGCTTAAAGATACAGCAAGAGAGGTCAGCAGAGGAAAGATGAAGGTAACAGGAGACACAGGGAGGAGTGCAAGAGTTAAAAGAGATGGAGGTATATTCTGTTAGCTGACGGTACATGGTGGTTATGGGCCATGGAGTTGGTTTGGACTCAGTGACCCTGCGTAGGGTTTCTGAGGCTGTAAATCTTTACAGGAGCAGAAAGCCTCATCTCTTTTCTGCAGAACTGCTGGTAGTTTCAAACTGCTGACCTTGAGGGTAAGCAGCCTGACTGGTAACCACTCGTCCACCAGAGCTCCTTGATGGTACCTGGAGGTGACTGTGGTCATCGTCAGAAAGCCAAAGGTCTGCTTTGCTGAAAGTGAAACTGATGATTTGCTCTGTAAACCTTCACACAATTAACAATAAAAAAAAGTTTACCCAAAAAAATTGCAACAAAAACTCCAACACACCGTGTGGGACAATTCTCCTCTGTCACGTGGGGTTGCTATGAGACAGAAGCAACTTGATGGTACCTGGCAACACCAATCCTTCCAGAGAGAAAAGCTCAGGAGTATTTGCAAAAAACTGAGGTGGGTGAGCACACATGTCTTAGGATGATGGTATGGCTTGGGGGTGATGGGAACTGAGTTCGGCCTCAGAATGTGCAGGAGTGAAGCGTCCTAGGCCAAATCCATACCCCCACTCTTGGTCAGGGCCCCAAGACCCCCATCCCAGACCTGCATTCAGGCAGGAAGGGTTTGCATAGGGGAGAGGGCTTTGGGGATAGGCTGTGACAGGAGGGGAGCCAAGGAGGAAGACAGAACACAGGAGGAGGGTCAGAGGTCACTGGGGGGGAGTGGCAGGGGACAAGGCAGAGGAGACGAGAGGCAGGGCAGGGGCAACAGGGAAGCAGAATGGGAGGGTCAGGGATGAGTGGGAGACCAGGGGCCAGCACTCACAGCAGGGGCAAGGCATGGGCAGGGGGCAGTGGTCTCCGGTACCCACCCATCCCCCACCGTCCTCAGGTGTCACAAGGAGGTGCGCCCTTGCTGTGGATCACTGCCAGCTGTGACCATTAGCTGGAAACTGAGATGGAAGCAAAGGCCTGATCAACAATCAATAGTGATAACCCATGCAGCTAGGAAAGGACGGGCAGGGAGTGCCCACAGCCTGCCAAGGCGTCTCCCTTCCAGATCCCCAGCTCCGCATGCAGCCTTACAGCAGCCCTGCAATCCCGGGGGCTAACAGATGTTGGGGCCCCCTTGCTGCTGGGGTCTCCAGGAAGTGGACGTATTGAGGAACTGACTGTTGAGGGTACAGAGACGTTAAGCAACTTGCCCAAGTTCACACAGCTGGTCTGTTTAGCCAAAGAAAGGATGGGCTATTCCTCCGACAAAGGAAGGGCTGAGCATCAGGCTTAAATGGCCAAGGCGAGCCACACTGGCCTGTCTCTATCCACTCCCCCACCACCCATCCAGAGTCCAATCTGTTCCTTCCCTGCTGGAGGTGGAGGAGGGGCCTCCCTGATATGCGCTAGGCCTCTCCTCCCCACACCCACCATGAATCAAACAGAACCCCTGCACCCCACTCTTGCTGCTTCACAGACAGGCTGTGTGACCTTGGCAAGTCGCTTCACCTCTCTGTGCAGGCTTCTGTGAGAATTCAACGAGCTGATAGGTGTGGATGGCTTGCTCAAAGCTAAGGATACAATGAGCAAGTTTTTACTATTAGTCAATACAACTGGTGTGTTTGTGTACATGTGAGTGTATGTGTACGTATGCAGGTGTCTATGTGTGTATACACGTGTGAGTGTGTGTACACACCTGTGCAGGCATGTGTATATGTGCGAATATGTGCGTATGCATGTGTAAGTGTATGCTGGTATGTGTTAATATGTGTATATCATTCATATGTGTGCTGTGTGTTTACGTGTTTGTATGTATCTGTGGGTTATTTGTGTGTAGATGTGTGTGCACATGTGTCAATGTGTGCATGCATGCATGTGTGTATGCTGTGTGTGCATATGTATCTGTGTATGTATGTGCATGCTGTGTTACACCTGTGCCTGTATGTGCATGTATGCAAGTGTGTGTGCTGTGTGTACATATGTGTCCTGTATATGTGCATGCTGTGTGTGCAGTGTGTACATGTGTGTTGCGCATGTGCCTGTATGTGCATGTGTACGGGTGTGTGCTGTGTGTGCATATGTGCCCGTGTGTGTGTGTGTACTGTGTGTATGTGTGTGTCTTGTGTGCGTGTATGCATGTGTGTTGTTATGCACGTGCCCACATGTGCATGTATACAGGTGTATGCGCTGTGTGCACATATGTGTATGTATGTGTGTGTGCATTGTGTGTAAACATGTGCCAGCATGTACATGTATACCAATATGTGCACTGTGTGTACACATGTGCCAGTGTGTATGTGTATGTGTGCTCTATGTGGGCACATGTGCTGTGTGTGTTCGTGTTCATGAGGATGTGGAGTGTGTGTATGTAAGTGTATGCACATGTGCACCTGTATGCATGTAGCACTCTCACATGCATGTGTGTGTTGCATGTATGTGCGTGCTGTGTGCACTACATCTAGGAGCCTTGTGCTCATGTGTGTTGTGTTTGCAGGTGCGGATTGCATCCCTCTGCTTGTGCATCTGTCTCGAGGTGGGAGGAGGTGGTCAGGGACAAGTACTGTCCCCTGGGCTCACAGCCCAGGACTCACCGTGCTCCCACATCTGACCAGGTCATTTTGTTCCGGGGATGTGCAGACCCTCATGTGCAAGTGAGCATCCACTTCCATTCCTGAGCTCAGCAAGCATGTCCTCCTGGTTCCCATCAGACACAGACGGGAGGATTGGGGACTTGCACCAAGCAAATTAGAGTGAGCCTGGAGGGTCCTCTCATTCTTCCTCTCCCGGCCATGGGGCCCTGGCTTCTTCCCCCTAGGACCCATGAACCCTGGGCAGTACCTCCATGTCTCATCCAATCAGCCTCACATACCCCCATCCCGGGGTGGGCAGAATGCTGGTCCTCAGGAATCCTTCCAGCTCTCGGGACATGGCCTGGGTGCCAGCTGCCGGGAGCGCCTGCTGGAGGCCAGGCCTGCACCAGGCGGTCACCAAACCTAAGCCACCTCTCAGCCTTGGCTCATGTCCTCCCCAGGCAGGCAAAATAGCCTTGCCCAGCCGGGAGCAGATGGGGCTGGCTCCGGACCCCTGCCCTGCCCACCATCTGTCCCTACAGTCTCTCCTCCTGGCTCGCCATCTGCTGGCCTCCTCAGGGCTCCTCCGGTTCAGCCCCCAGCCCTGACTGCTCCAATGGCCCCATCTGGTCCCTCCAAGGAGAAGAGGTACCTCGGGCAGCCAACGCCTCCTTAATATGGACAGGGGGTGGGTTGGGTCAGTGAGAGGAGGACGTGGGGGAGGCAGGGAGAAGGACAGGAGGCATGGCCAGGGAAGTCCCTGGCTGGAGGAGGCAGCGTCCACACCTCCTGTCTGTCCACATGGCCACCATGGGAGAATCCTGAGCCCTGCAGTGATCACCCTCCTCCTCGTCCCCTCCCAGATCCCCAGTGCTTGAGTGTGTCCCCCATGACTAAAACACAGGGCACAGGGGCCCAGCTCCCTCCAGGGCCCAAGTCCATGGTTGCACCCCAAATATCCCTGACCCAGCCATTGCCCAAAAGGGTCCCATCATTGAAACCAGGGTCCCCTTTGCACCCACCTCAGACACAGGGACCTCAAGACCCTGGGGACAGCTGCTCAGGTAGGGGTGACTGGGGGCCGCTTGGAGAAAATGGGGTAGCCCCAGCCCCTCCTCTACCCCAGGGGGAATTGTGAGGACCCACTGCCCTTGCCCCTCCTCCTGCTTAACAAGCAGAGCTGGCACTCCCAGGGAAGAGGGACACTCTGTATCAATTATGCCTCCTCCATCCTCGGGACCTTGAAGTCAAGGTTGAGCGTCCTCCCTGCACACACACCCAGGGTGGGTCAGACGTGGAGGTGGGAAGGCCCTGCAGTGGGTCATCAGCCCCCACCTCTATCCCACTTCCCCAGGACAGCACCCAGAGACAGGAGCCCCTCCCCGTCTGTCACCTTGAAAAGCCACCAAGCCCCAGGGACAGGCTGTCCTGCCAGGGGGTCCTAGGAGGAACATGTGCTATTTAAAAAACTTGATGGAGGGTAACTTCCTGTAACCCCCAACACCTACCGCCATGCACTGCCCCTCCATCTCCTCCCCCAGCAGCGGGGGAGGGGTCAACCCACCCACCCACTGTGCCCTCTGTCCAGGCTCCTTCTTTGCTCGGTGGGTGCAGATAACCAAGCAGGCATCTGTTTTCCTAAACCCTAGAGGAGTAGACAAGGAGTTCTGGTAGCAAAGTCGTTATGAATCGGGCTGCTAACCTCAAGGTCAGCAGTTCGAAACTACCAGCTGTTCCGCAGGAGAAAGATGAGGCTTCCTGCTCCCGTAAAGATTTACAGCCTCGGAAACCCTATACAGGGTCGCTATGAGTCAGAACCGACTCCACGGCACTCCACCACCCACCAGAGGTGAAGTAGGGAAATATCTTACTTTTCTGCATAAAAACACAACCAGGTTAGAGGGCTTTAGAAGGCCCTCTGGAGGAGGGGGCCCAGGACCGAGCCAAACCGGACTTGAGATTGTCACCATAAAAAACACTTTCTGTAACGTCCCTTCCCACTCTTGGGGATCCAATGTCTGTCATAGTAGAAATGGGTTCCAGAGGGCTTTCTTTTATTGGCTTGTTTTTCTGAAGGACATCACCAGGCCTTTCTTCCGCAGCACCTCTGGGTTGATTTGAACTATAAGTCTTTCTGTCAGGAGTTGAACATGTTTACATACCCCAGGTTCTCTGGTCATTACCACAGATGATGTGACTTGGGATCTGGAAAAATGCACCCCAAAACTATACTAGGCACAGTCTGATGACTCCATTGCTCCCCAGCTCTCCTCGGGGCTTGCCTCCAGGGAGCGGGGCAGTGGAACAAAGTGGGGACAGAATGTTGGAGACCCCAGTTCTCTGAGAGGTGCAATAGCATAAAACAGCAAACAGACAAAAGCCAGACAATTAGTGGCAGGACAGCGCCATCTGGTGGGCATATCTGAAACTACAAGCACCAGATGGCGTTTCTACCTTGATCTTGGGATCTCTTTTCTCAGCAGCAAATCTCCATGTATCAGAACCTCCCACCCTCCAATCAAATTCGGTTTAGTTATGCCAGGCTAAGGAGCCCTGGTGATCCCTGATTAAACACTTGGCTGTTAACTAAAAAGTTCACGTTACTAACTCACCCAGAGTCCTCAGAGAGAAAGATTACAGTCAAGAAAACCGTATAGGGCAGTCTTACTCTGTAACATGAGTCAAAATTGACTCCTTGTCTGTCTACTCCTCTAGCACCCACCAAAATGAGAGCCCAATTCAGGAACTTCAGACAAGACAGGAAAATAAATCACAAAAAAAGACATCAGAAATCCTGGCTTCAAATAGGGACCAAGAGAAAGGAGCTCCTATTTAACAAAGATTAAAGCAAAGTATGAAAAGAATGATTGTAATTGCTTGTAATGACAATATCATACATGTTGTTGGTGTTGTTAAGTGCTGTCCAGTCAGTTCTGACTCACAGGGACCCTATGCACAACCTCACAATTACTGTTACTCTGGAGCCCGTGGCTGCGGCCACTGTGCCAATCCATCTCATTGGGGGGGTCTTCCTCTTTTTCAGCTGACCCTCCACTTTAGCATGAGGTCCTTCTCCAGGCAGGGACTGCTCCCTCCTGATAATATATCCGAAGCATGAGAGGCCACTAAGTCTGGCCATCCTGACTGCTAAATAGCTTTCTAGCTGTATTTCTTCCAACACAGACTGATTTGTTCTTTTTGGCAGTCCATGGTACTTTTAATATTCTTCTCCAACACCATAACTCAGAAGTATTAATTCTTCAATGGTCTTCCTTATTCACTGTCCAACTTTCTCATGCATATGACATTTTTGGAACTACCATGGCTTGGGTCAGCCTTAGTCCTCAAGCTGACATCTTTGCTCTTGTACACTTTAACGAGGTCTTGTGCAGCAGATTGGCCTGTTGCATAATGTCATTTAATTTCTTGCCTGCTGCTTCCATGAATGTGGACGGTTGATCTGAGCAGAATGAAATTTTGTCAACTTCAATCTTTTCTCCGTTTATATTGTTGTTGCTACTGTTAAGTGCTGTTGAGCTGGTTCTGACCCATAGCAACCCACAGGGTTTCCGAGGATTAATCCTGCCACTAATCTGCTGGCTTTAGTAACAGCTCTATGCTATTGCCCCTCTCAGAGAACTGGGGTCTCCAACACTGTCCCCACTTTGTTCCACTGCCCCGCTCTCTGCAGGCAACCCTGTATAGGGTTTCCGAGGAGTTTCCTTGCAGTTCAAATCAACTTTGCAGTCCAGCACATTAATCCACAGCGCCACCTCAGTATAGCATTTATATGAATGTTGTTTATTGGTCCAGCGGTGAGAAGCTTTATCTTTTTTACATTGAGGTGCAACCCATATCGAAGGCTGTGGTCTTTGATCTTCATCAGTAATATTTTAAATCTTCTTCGCTTTCAGCAAGCAAGGTTGTATCATCTACGCATCACAGGTTGTTAATGAGTCTTCTTCCAATCCTGATGCCACATGTTTCTTCATATAATCTGACTTCTCAGATTATGTATTTAGCATAAAGGTTGCAGTGTGGTGAACGAATACAACCCTGGCACACACCTTTGCTAATTTTAAACTATTTGATCTTTCCTTATTCTGTTCGAACAACTGTCTCTTGGTCTATGTACAGATTCCTCATGAGTACAATTAAGTGTTCCAGAATACTCATTCTCTGCAATGCTGTCCACAGCTTGTCATGAGCCACACAATCCAAAGCCTTTGCATAGGCAATAATGCACAGGTAAATGTTTTTCTGGTATTCTTTGCTTTCAGCCAAAATCCATCTGATGTCAATAATGATATCCCTCATTCTACATCTTCATCTGAATCCAGCTTGAATTTCTGACAGTTCCCTGTCTATACACTATTGTAACCGTTTTAAATTATTTTCAGTAAATATTTACCCGCATGTGATATAAATGAGATTGTTCAATGGTTTCCGCATTCCATCGGGTCACAAATATGGATCTCTTCCAATCAGCTGGCCAGGTAGCTGTCTTCGAAATTTCATGGACTAGATGAGTGAGTGCCTCGTGTGCTGCATCAGTTTGTTGAAAGGTTTTCATTTGCAGTCCATCCATTCCTGGAGTCTTGTTTTTCAAATAATATTAATGCTTAGTAATAAATATTGGCATTCTGGCGTGGTTCTAGAGGTGCCGGTTTACCAACCACAAGGTTAGCCGTTCAGATCTACCAGTCACTCCTTGGAAAACCTACATGGGACCGCTGTGAGTTGGAACTGACTTGATGGCATTCACCATCAACAACAACAGTATTGTGTATATAGCGCCAAGTTCACTATCATGGAGTCTTTTCCGACTCCAGCGTTACTGTTTGTATAGGATTTCCACATCACCGCCATACTGTACAGGATTCCCGACTCCTGGCAGTACTGTATAAGATTTCCGAGGCTGTAAATATTTACAGGAGCAGAAAGTGTCATCTTTCTCCCTCAGAGCAGCTGGTGGATTTGAACTCCCAGTCTTGTGATTAGCAGTCCAGTGCTTATCTTATAAATCTATAAATATGTAAAAGGAAAGAGAAAGTCAAACCAAACCAAACATCATTGGAAACCCATTGAAAAGAACCAAACCAGTCAAAACCCACTGCTGTTGGTTCTGATGCCCAGCCACCCCACAGGATAGCCTAGAACTGCCCCATAGTATTTCCAAGGCCGAACCATCTTTGTGGAAACAGACGGCCACATCTTTCTCCCTCGGAGAGCCTGATGGGTTTGAATCATCGCCTTTTTTTTTAGCATCGGAGCACTTACATGTTTGTACCTTCAAGGTTCCTTAGAAGTAACTGTTGTTAAGTTCCATCAAGTTGCTTCTGACTCACAGAGACCCTGTATAGGGTTTCTGAGAGTGGCTGTTGGGTTTGAACTGCTGACCTTGCGGTTAGCAGTCCAGTGTTTTTGGGAGTTTCAAGATCAATTTGAACCTCAAGGTGGTGGTTCAAACCCACCAGCCTCTCGTTGGATACCCTATAATGGGTCACTATGAGTTGGAAATGACTCCAAGGCTCCTAACAATAATTCAGTGCTTATCCTACAGCTCTCCACCTCGAAAATTGGCAAGTCCTACTTTAAGAGTTGTCCATTAAAAGAAAAGAATTATAGACTTTTCCTATGAACTCATTTTAGGGTGTCCAAAGGACTGTAATTGAAAAGGGAGGGGTTGTTTGGTTTTTGTTTTGTTTTGCTTGTGGGGTGATTAACAGAAAAGTTCTAGCTACTCATTGTGGAAGGGATGATATAAACAGAAAATCACCGTTTTTGCAACCATTCATGAAATAATTATTTCCTGAAATGGTCACCAACATGTACCCACCGCCATCGAGCTGACTCCAAGCCACAGTGGCCCCATGGGACAGATGTTCGAGACTGTCCATCTTTACAGGAGCAGACTGCCTCATTGTTCTCCCTCAGAGCAGTTGGTGGTTTTGAACCACCGACGTTGCAGTTAGCAGTTCAACACTTAACCCACTGCATCACCAGGCCTCCCTCATCAATAAATAGCACAGACTATTGGGAGAAAGATCAAGGGGCGTGTGACAGAGAGGGACTTGGCTGTCGCCTCTAGATCTGCGATTCTATCATAAGTTCACCACCAGAGACCGGAGACCCACAACCCCCTTCCCATGAATCTAATGAATGGATTGACTTGTGTTCCAAGAAAGCTCCGTGGACGTCCTAGCCCCTAGACCTTGTTTGGAAATAGTTTCTTTTGTTATGTGAATGGGCTTTTCCTGAGTGGGGTGGGTTGTACTCTTAATCCCTTCTGGGTGGTGTTTTATAAAAAGGGAAGCGATCACAGACACACACAGCGGGAACACACCATGTCAAGAGGGGCTGAGGCATGTACCCCACAAGCCC
Organism: Chrysochloris asiatica; assembly: GCF_000296735.1. Classification (NCBI taxonomy): domain Eukaryota; kingdom Metazoa; phylum Chordata; class Mammalia; order Afrosoricida; family Chrysochloridae; genus Chrysochloris; species Chrysochloris asiatica. The sequence goes on along the minus strand of NW_006408650.1, from coordinate 3,201,366 downwards.
GAGAATTCCCAGCAGTGTCTCAGCTTCTGGAAACAGAGACAGGAAGGACTTTCCCCTAGAGCTGCCTTTCAGCCTCCAGAGCAGAGACAAGAACTTTCTGCTCTTTAATGTCACCACGAGGAAACTAAGATAACAGTGAGACAGACATACAGTGGCACCACTGTGTTGTATTCAGAGTTTGGTGCATTGGGTGACATTACAGATGGGCTTCCGGCCGGGCTGAAGATGGACAGAGGGGGACAGCAGCGAGCACTAAGTCACTAAGAGTTGCATGGTTTGCATCCACAGGTACCGCAGAAGAAAGGTCTGGTGATCTGTTTTTCATTAAAAGTCCAACTAAGTAGCATATGAGGTCGCTGTGAGTCGGAATTAACATGAGAGCAACAATTCTGAGGTTGTTAAGAGACAAAACATCCAAACAAAATGTGCAGAACTTGACTGAATCCTGATTTAAACAAACCAACTATCAACAACTATTTCTTGAGGCAGAGAAATTTGATTATAAGCAGGCATTAGCAGATCCCAAGGAATCACTGCTCCTTTTGTTATTGGGTTAATGGGGCTGTTTCTCTTGTTTTGATGGTTGCATCCTGAACTTTGAAGCCTGGAGTAAATTTACAAACTCCTGAAAATTTGCCACAACAGGGATCCTGAAGCCCCCCTGCTATGTTGGAATTCCACCCCTTCTCCATGGTCCCCAAAAGGTCGGAATCAACTCAACGGTACTTAACAACAATAACAAAAAGATGCATGAGTTGGATAATGAAAACGGAAGAGCTGCATTGAAGTGTTGCGTTGGCAAGGAATATTGCAACTGTTCACAAGCGCAAACAAATTAGTCTTAGAAAAAGTTCAAGACAAACGACACTCTTTAGAAGCAAGAATGGTGAGACTTTGAGTCGCTTATGTTGGACATGTCTTGAGGGAAGAGAAATCATTAGAAAAAGACATTGTGTTTAGTACAGTAGCTGTTGGTGCTATTACATGGCATCGAGTCGGTTCTGACTCTGATGCCATGCACAACAGAGTGAAACACTGGACAGCTTTCATTCTAATGTGCATGTCACTGCTGTTATTAAGTGTCATCAAGTCGGTTCTGACTCATAGCGACCCTGTATAGGGTTTCCAAGGAGCAGACGTTGGGTTTGAACTGCAGCCGTTGCAGTTAGCCATCCAATGCTTACCACAGCACCGCACCAGGAATCTCACAATTGTTATTGTTAAGTGCTATTGAGTTGGTTCTGACTCAGCGAACCCGTATAGAGTTTCTGAAGCGCTTCTGGTAGTTTCGAACCATGGACCTTGGAGTTAGCAGTCCAGTGCTTAGCCTACAGTGCCACATCAGGACTTCCATACAACTGTGTGTTGTTGTTAAATACTGTGGAATCACAGAGAGCCTGCATAGGGTTTCCGAGGAGTGTCCAGTGGGTTCGAACCACCAACCTTGTGGTTAGCAGTCCAGAGCTTATCCTATAACACCACACCAGGACCCCATATGTTGTATATAGAGCAGGTAAGTAGAGGGACAGCAAAATGAGGCAAACGGTCAGTGACATAGATTAATACAATGACTCCAACAATGGACTTAAACATGCTAGGGATCATGAAGCGTTCAGAAACATACTAGGGATCATGAAGAGGGTTTAGAAACATACTAGAGATCGTGAAGGGTTCAGAAACATACTAGTGATCATGAGGGTTTAGAAACATACTAGCAATCAGAAGGGTTCAGGACTGAGTGACGTTTCAGTGTGCTGCACGTGAAGTCTCCGTGAGCCAGAGTCCCCTCAATGGCACTAATAACAATTCTCTCTACTCACCTCTGCCTCGTTTCCCCTTTGGTACCCCTACACACTCCTCTGCCTCTGTTTACCCCCACAGCCACACACCCCTCAAGCTTCCAGGGCTGGTAAACTGTATTGCGGACACCCGCTTTCTAGGGAGATCCCACAATAGCAATCCTCGCCCCTTGAGGTTCTGGATCTCAGAAGAGGCTGATAACCACAACTCAGCCGAGTCCCAGCTGGAATTTGCTTTCTTAACCTGTGGTGATATGAAATTACATGATGTAGCAACATCTTATCTTCCCAGAAACCAGATTAGATATGCTCAGAAAACACTCTCAGTTGGCAAAGGACTTCCCCCAGCCACCCCAGCCTCTCATGCTTCCAAGCTGGAGGGGAGATGTGGGTCCACAGTGCCCACGATGGACATGGACTCAAGGTCTGGCTCTTGTCACCCACCCCCAGGCATCGCTACACTTCACTCGCCCCCATGCTCCTCCCTAGACACCGAGAACCCTTGTCCGGAAGTGAGATGAGGCCACAGGTCTGCACACACACCCAACACTCCACATAGAGTGCAGCCCACTTTGGACATCATGTTGGTCAAGTAAAGGGTCAGTGGATGAGGTGGACCAACATAATGACCTCAGCAGTTGACTCAAACTGAGTCACACACACACATACCCCCACCTGGTGACCTCCTGAGGACAGATGGAAACACCCTGAAAAGATGCTGGAGGGGAGGTGAAGGACGTCCATGTGGAATCTCTGTTCATTGACGAGGGGCCACATCCCCAACACACCTTAGCGAGAGGTCCTGCCTCAGACCCTGGACTGGGGATATCTGAAGACAAGGGGTACAGACTCTGGTTTGATATGTCTGCAGCTCATCCCAAACTTCCCACACACCACTTGTCGCCAGTGGAGCTGGTGCCAGCCAGCAGTGATGGTAGCAACAATGACAGCGAAAGTACAAGGAGAGGGGCACAGGGGGGACAGTCCTCCCCCAGAGAGGGCTGCTGACCTCAGGTGGGGGGATAAAGTAGGAGGAACAAGCCCCGCAATAACTTTCTGTAGCTCTCTTATCCACAGATCATGGCCAAAGGTAGTCCCCTTATCTGTCACAAAGTGTCCCTCTCCCATTTATCAGGACATAAACAGCTATAAAGGTGATTTAGGAGATACTGGGTCCTCCCTGACCTGAATCTCCTGGGAAAATTGGTGATGGAAGTCCCCAACACACAGAGATAACTCTGTAATCTCCCCAGACACTCCCAATGCCAGGCACAGCATCCCACATGCCCACCGCTGCCTGGCCACTCCCACCCTCCCCCAGCACCTTTGTACCATCCACAACCACCACCCACTCACCCACCCACACACCAAAAGCCATCAGATATGGGCTGAAGTCACTTCAGGTCAGGCATGTTTACACACTTTCTGAAGAGGGAAAAAAGAGCCACCAATGCGTGCCATGAGCCTACTCTGACTCACAGAGACACTGCGCAGGGCTTCTGAGGCTGGGAACCTTTATGGGAGCAGGCAGCCTCAGCTTTCTCCCACAAAGCAGCTGTGCCTACCCTACAGTACCTCCAAAGCTCTCCCAGAAATGTGCCTGCTCCCCCAGCCCATCAGAGCTCTGGGGAACCAAGTGGAACCATCTACATCAGCACTTCCAGGGAAAAAGCCCCTTTGGAAAGTTCCAGAATGAGTCCTGGTACCCCATAGAGCAGGGTAGGTAACTGAGAACCAGACCAGCTGGAGTTCAGCAAAGATAACAGGGAAGATTTCTACCTGTGACAGCCAGGGGACAATGACAAATCAACTGTTAGGTTGGTGACAAACACACATGGCTAATAACAAAGCAAAGGGACTGAAATGAGTGACAGTTATTCCTGGAGGGGACAGACAAATGACCTTGTGACCACAGCCTCAGAGTGGGGAAGAGCCTTCTCCTCAAGGCCCTCTGCCTGCCTCCCTTGTCTCTGTTCGGTAGAAGACAGCAGGTCCAGCCAATGGGCCACAGTCAGCAGAGGACACCCAGGGTCCACTGCCTCCCAGGCTAAGTGCCCGAGGAGATGCTGGAGGGTAGGCCAGTCCCTGATGCCCAGGAGGAGAAACAGCCACTCAGGCTGGCTGCCCAGGGGAGGTAGGGAAAGCTCATTTCTCATCTCTCTTCCTGTGAGAGACCCTGAGGGTAGATGCTGAAACTGAAGGAACAAGGTAGGCCCCAACTTGTTGATACTGCTACTTACCTTCAAGTAGATCCCACTCATGGTGCCCCACCCCCGTGTGTGTCAGAGTAGAACTGTGCCCCACAGGGTTCTCAGTGGATGATTTTTCATAAGTAGATCTTACTCATGGCGTCCCATGTGTGTCAGAGTAGGACTGTGCCCACAGGGTTCTCAGTGGATGATTTTTCATAAGTAGATCCCACTCATGGCGTCCCATGTGTGTCAGAGTAGGACTGTGCCCCACAGGGCTCTCAGTGGATGATTTTTCATAAGTAGATCCCACTCATGGCGTCCCATGTGTGTCAGAGTAGGACTGTGCCCCACAGGGCTCTCAGTGGATGATGTTTCATAAGTAGATTCCA
>NW_006408650.1:3195186-3196646 GCF_000296735.1 Chrysochloris asiatica | reverse complement strand
GGTGCCCTGTGTGTGTCAGAGTAGAACTGTGCCCACAGGGTTCTCAAGGCTGTGACCTTCAGAAGCATATTGGCAGGCCTGTCTTCCAGTCCCTTCTAAGTGGGATCTTATCAGAAATAACAGATAGATAAACTCAGGGTCAGCAAAACCTCCCAACTGGATTAAGAACTATTATCATGATAAGCACAAAAGGATTGACATTGTGAAAGACTTCATTTGACTTGGACCCACAATTACACTCATGGAAGCAGCAGTCAAGAAATCAAATGACATATTGCATTAGGCAAATCTGCTGCGAAAGTGTTAAAGAGTGTCACTTTTAGAACTAAGATGCACCTGACTCAAGCCATGGTATTGTCAATCGCCTCGTAGGCATGTGAAAGCTGGACAGTGAGTTAGAAAGACCAGAGAAGAATTAATGTACCTGAATTACGGTGTTGGAGAAAAATGCTGACTCTACTGCTGACTGCCAGAAGAAGGAACAAATCTGATAAGGCAGACGTACAGTCTGTCTGCTCCTTGGAAGTGACAATTGCCAGACATCGCCTCTCCTACTTTGTCCATGCTGTCAGGAGGCACCACTCCCTGGAGAAGGACATCGTGCTTGGTAAAGTGGAGGGTCAGAGACCAAGGAAAGCCCTCAATAAGATGGGTTGATGCAGTGGCCACAACAATGAGTTCAAATGTAACCGTTATGAGGATAGTGCAGGACTGGGCAGTGTTTGCCTCTGTTGTACATAAGGTCAATGTAAGTCTGAACCGATTCAACAACACTCAGGAACAACAGTGTTAGGCTGCAGGGGTGGCCTAGTGGTAGAGTTCTCTCGCCTTCCATGTAAGAGACCCAAGTTCAATTCCCAGTCAATCCTCCTATCTGTCCGTGGAGGCTTTGTGTGTTGCTAGAATGCTGAATAGGTCTCAGTGGAGTTTCCAGATCCGGTGGAGTAGGAAGAAAGTCCTGGAGATTTTTTTTTTAAATCAGTTGATGAACAGCCGGTGGTGACAGTGACCCTGAGGATGATGCAGGACTGGGTGGTGTCGCCTGTATTTGTGCAGGGGACTATTGTGGATTGGGGCCAACCCTACCACAGCCAACAGTGTCAACAGCAATGCTGGGTCACCACTAACATCCCTGTCATTTCTACAAGATCCCCAACCCAGGGTCCTGCTGAGCAAGTCTCTTCTCTCCCTCTCAGTCTCTATCTCTCTCCGCGTCTCTGTGTCTGTCTGTCTCTCCCTACCTCTCTCTCTGTCTCCATCTCTCTCCGCGTCTCTGTGTCTGTCTGTCTCTCCCTATCTCTCTCTCTGTCTCCATCTCTCTCCATGTCTCTGTGTCTGTCTGTCTCTCCCTACCTCTCTCTCTGTCTCCATCTCTCTCCATGTCTCTCTGTCTGTCTGTCTCTCCCTACCTCTCTCTCTGTCTTTATCTCTCTCCGTGTCTCTGTGTCTGTCTGTCTCTC
>NW_006408650.1:3174154-3194829 GCF_000296735.1 Chrysochloris asiatica | reverse complement strand
CTCTGTCTGTCTGTCTCTCCCTACCTCTCTCTCTGTCTCCGTCTCTCTCCGTGTCTCTCTGTCTGTCTGTCTCTCCCTACCTCTCTCTCTGTCTCTATCCTTTTTGTGTCTTTCTTCTCTCTGTGTGTCTCTATCCCTCAGCTCTCTCTCTTTCTGTCTCTCTATGTATTTTTCTCTCCCATCTGTATCTCTCCCCCTACCACCACCCTCCAGCCTTATCTTCCCCCCAGCCCCTACATCTAGGGACCCCCCAGGAAGACTCCTGCAGCCTCTAAATGATCTGACCCTGCAAGGTGCCCCCCACCCCCGGGACACGTCCCTTATCAACCAGATTCTATGTATGGATCCCCCAACACCCACCCTTCATCCTGGAATCTGGACTAATGCCCCCTAAACCAAGAGACTGCTATCTGCAGGCACGCAAACCCGAGCTCACAAGCACGCACACACCAAGGGCAGCCTGGGGCTGCAGAAAAGGAGGGCATTGTCTCCAGGGAGCACTGTGAACCCGAGCACTTAATCCTGTTAAAATATTAATCCTCATTTAACTGGGGGACGAGGTGGCCGTGGAGATAAGCCTAGGAAAGGAATAAAAGGCACCGCAGTTGATAAAGTAAAGCATGTTCTAATCAACCCACTGTGCTGCTGAAGGTCAGTCAGGCCTGTCCTGCAACCCACAGAGACACCGGATGGTACCAATGGTGGTCTAATCTCTCCAAGAGGGAGGGGAATCGAGGCTCCCCGCTCCTCCTCCCACTGGAGGGCAGTGGTACCTTGGGAAGGACTGGTCAGTCTTGAGCCTCTCTCCTTTGAAGCCACATGGACATCAGGTCCCACCAGCCCCCAGGGTGCTCTGAGGACCTGAAGCCTCTCGCCCGTCCTGTCCCCTCATCCCCAGATCAGAGTCCACCAGGCTGCTGAGTTCTCCCCTGATGGTGGACGCGGAGGCAGCAGCAGCATCCTGTCCGGTTCCCAGACCAAATCCTTCTTCATCTCTCTCCCTTCTGATGGAGACTTTCCCCTCCAACTAAACTGCAAAGTCAGGCTTCCTTTTCATTCCGCATCCTCAAAGGACATCAGACATGAAAGCACGAGATACAAGGTGGGACCCAACTTTGCCTCTCATTATCGTGCAAAATCAGGGGGACCCAAGCTCCCAGCACCACCTGCATCATGGCCTGAAGGGAGGCCCTGGTCCCATTTTTAACACATCACCAGCTCTGCAGAGATGAAGGCAAGCCTGAAGTTCTCAAAATGGTCCAGACCGAGCTGTTTTCATTGCTATTCATCCCCGAGGAGTCCGGCAGTTCAGTGCCCACCAGCAGCTCCACAGAAGAAAAGAGCTAACAATCTGCTTTCATACAAATCACAGCCTTGAAGACTCTATGGGGCACTTCTAGTCTGTGATCCAACTCACTAAATGCCAGAATTGACTCGGCTACAGCATGTTCGGGGGGCGGAGTTTGCTATTAGTTCCTGGTTGGTGCATACAGTTAAGTGCTCAGTTACTAACTGAAGGATTGGTGGGTCAAATACACCCTGAGGTGCCTCGTAAGAAAGACCTGGTAATTGACTTCTAAAGAATGTTGTTGTGAAGTGCCATCGAGTCGGTTCTGACTCATAGTGACCCTGCATAGGGTTTCCAAGGAAAGACTTGTGGATTTGAACCACCGACCTGCGATTCAAACCAACCTGGGGTCCTGTGTTCATCCTACAGCACCACATCAGTTTTGTTCTGACATACACAGCGTGGCCATCAGCTGGAATTGATTCATGGCATTTGGGTGGATTCTTTCATTCATGCATTTAATTATCATTTATTAAATGCCTACTGGAGTCCAGGTATGGCGCTGTGGGCTAACGCACTGGGCTGCAAGTTTGAACCACAAGATCGGCGGTTCAAGCTCACTAGCCACTTCTCAGAAACTCTATACAGGGTCACTGTGAGTCAGAACTGACGTGACAGCGTTTCACAACACTGTGTGCTGGACACTGGGGATAAAGCATTGCTCACAACCTACCAGGAGGAGCACAGACCCACTGCGAGATCACTCATCCATTCCAGGTGCCCACGGAGAGCTGGGCAGCACCGGCGTGTGTGAGGCACTGTTTTGTCCTCTGACCCCCAATAGAGACAGGGCACACGGTCAGGCAGGTTCAGATGCACCTGGCCTTTGTCACTTGTAAAATGTCAAGGCCACCCTGCCCCCAGGCCGAGGAGGCCTCCTGGGAGCTGGTCCTACAGCACACCAAGCCTCCTACACAAGAAAAACAATGAAGAAACAGCTGCACATTTTCCTGTTTGTCTGTAAAGAGTGGCCCTGACTCAGGGGTCATTCTCTGCCATGGGCACTGGTTCACCCACAAAAGCTGCACCCCGAGGCAACACAGCAGCCCTAAGGTGCTCATACAGCTGATTTCGCTGGGAAGCCCTCTTTGCATACCACATGAGTAATGAGCACACCTAACACTCAGATTCTGGCTTCTAAATACCACTCTCCCATCCAAAAAGCCTGGTAGTGTCATGGCTTATGAGGTGGGCTGCTAACCACAAGGCCAGCAGTTCGAATCTAGCAGTCACTCTTCAGGAGAAAGATGAGGCTTTCTGCTCCCATAACGACTGGGAACCTCAGAAACCCTGACAGGGTCACTATCAGTTGGACTCTGCTCAACGGCACACAACCACCACCACCAACAACCAAAAAAACCCGGGCCCCTTTAATGCCTGATCCTAGGACTAGGGGTAGAAGATACGCACGATGAACCTGGAACATCTTCTAGTGCCCGGAAGTAAGGAAGTACTCAAAAATATCAAATGAAAACAGAACCAGGATATGGCAAAAGGACACAGCAATCAACTCAGAGAGTGCCCAGTGGTCACTGCTAGAGCAATCCGAGCACCGACATGAATAAAGGAGTCCTGGGTTATAACCAAAGTATCAAATGAAGAGCTTTGAGGACAACTGATGAGAAGAGCTACTGGAATAAATAACGTGGGGAGAAGAGACAAATACCCTGTGTAGATGAATTCCAAATAGCTGGTGTAGTCACAGGTCCCTCAAAGTGATGAGACATAACTCCTCGGTGCTTGGCTGTGGGCTGCATACAGGGACTTCCGCAAAGCCAGAAATGAAAAGGTAATCAACATCAACATAGAGTAATAGGTCCTATCAGTCGGGTGCTCTTAATATGAAGGGATGAGATGGCATTTGATCTCTGTGGTCTTCATCCTACAAAATGTAGCTCCAGTCTAAGCCTGAGAGAAGCATCGGACAAAGCCCACCTGCTTGGTCCTCCTCAAAACTGCCAAGGCCATCAGTCATAGCAAGGGAAGTCGGGCACCCTGTAAGCAGCCAATAAGGACCTAAGGCCACACCGTGACTAAATGCACCGTGGAATCCTGGGTGGGATCCTGGAGCAGAAAGGGGCATCAGGTTTCAATCAAGAGAGAAGGAGGTCTGGATATAGGGTGGATGTGTTTAGTTGCTATATCGGTACCGGTTCCTGGATGGGGCAACATCGTGCACCTCATGAAGGATGCCTGTTAACAACAGAGGAAACAAGACACAAGACACACGAAAATTCCCCATCCTGTTGTCTCGGACCACCACTTGTCTGTCAGTTTGTCATACTGTGGTGATTTGCATCTCGCTATGATCCTGGAAGCTATGTCACTAGTATTTTGAATGCCAACAGGTTTCAGATGAACTTCCAGACTAAGAAAGACTAGGAAGGAGAGATGGACTCCTTCCGAATATTTAATAACTGAAAACCTTATGAATAGCAGTGGAACACTGTCAGCACCAAAATATGATCAAGTAACGTGTCGGAAGATGAGCCCCTCAGGTTGGAAGTCACTCAAAATACGACTGGGGAAGAGCTGCCTCCTCCAAGTAGAGTTGACAATAATGATGTGACTGGAGTAAAGCTTTGGGGACCTTCATTTGCTGATGGGACACAACTCAAATGAAGAGAAACATCTGTAAACATCTATCAATAATCAGAACATGGAATGTACGAAGTATGAATCTAGGAAAATTGGAGGTTGTTAAAAATAAAATGGGACGCATAAACATCGATATCCTAGGCATTAGCGAGCTGAAATGAACTGGTATTTGTCATTTTGAATCTGACAATCACATGGTTTATTATGCCGGGAATGACAAATTGAAGAGAAATGGTGTCACATTCATCATCAAAAAGAACATATCAAGATCTGTCATGAGGTACAACGCTGTCTATGATAGGATGATATCCATACGCCTACAAGAAGACCAGTTAGTACTCAAATGTATGCACCAAACACTAAAGCCAGTGGTGATGAAACTGAAGAATTCTATCAACTTCTTCAGTTTGAAATTGATCAAACATGCAATCAAGATGTATTGATCATTACTGGCAACTGGCATGCTAAGGGTGGAAACAAAGAGGAAGGATCAGTCATTGGAAAACACGGCCTTGGTGATAGAAATGATGCTGGAGAGAGCATGATAGAATTTTACAAGTCCAATGACTTCATTACAAATACCTTTTTTAAACAACATAATAGATGACCATATACCTGGACCTCACCAGATGGAATACACAGAAATCAAAATGACTATGTCTGTGGAGAGAGACGGTGGGAAAGCTCCATATCATCAGCCAAAACAAGGCCAGGGACAGACTGTGGAACAGACCATCAATTGCTCATTTAACACGTTCAGGCTGAAACTGAAAAAAATTGAAACAAGACCACAAGAACTAGAATATTACCTTGAAATTATCCCACCTGAATTTAGAGATCATTTCAAGAACAAATTTAATGAATTAGACACTAAAGACCGAAAGCCTGTAGAGTTGTGAGATGTCATCAAGAACATCAAACAGGAAGAAACCAGAAGGTCAGTACGACAAAAAAGATCAAAATGGATGTCAAAAGAGACTCTGAAACTTGCTCTCCAGCATAGAGATGCTAAAGCAAATGGAAGAAATGATTAGGTAAAACAGATTCATAGAAAATTTCAAAGGGCAGTTCAAGAAGATAAAGTCAAATATTGCAACGAAATGTGCAAAATTCTGGAGTAGGAAACGAAAAAGGAAGAACATTTTTAGCATTTCCCAAGTTGAGGGAACTAAAGAAAAAGTCAAGCTGTGATGTGCCATTGTGGTGTAGCACTGTGGGACCAAGCACTGGACCGCAAAGTCACTTTGAATCTCAAGGTTGGTGGTTCAAACTTACCAGCTGCTCCTTGAAAACCAAGTTGACAGCACTTAATAACAACAACATGAGCAAAATATTGAATGATACAGAAAACATCGAAAGAAGATGGACGGAATATACAGAGTCACTGTACCAAAAAGAAATGATCGATGTTCAACCATTTCAAGAGATAGCATATGATCAAGAGCCAATGATACTGAAGGAAGAAGTCCATGGTGCCCTGAAGTCATTGGCAATGAACAATGGAATACAAATTGGAACGAGGAATATAACAGCTAACAACAGATGGACTTTGATTGAAAACAGAGAATACCAGAAAGATGTTTACATGTGCTTTATTTACTATGCAAAACTTTCGACTGTGTGGATCATGACAACCTATGGACAACATTGTGGAGAATAAGTATTCTGGAACACTTAGTTGTGCTCACGAGGAACCTCTACATACACACAGGTAGTTGTTTGAACAGAACAAGAGAACACTGAGAGGTTTAAAATTAGGAAACGTGTGTGCCAGGGTTGAATCCTTTTACCATACTTACTCAATCCGTATGCTGAGCACATAATCCAAGAAACTGGATTATATGAAGAAAAACATGGCATCAGAATTGGAGGAAGACCCATTAACAACCTGCAATATGCAGAAGATATCCAACCTTGCTTGCTGAAAGCGAAGAGGACTTAAAATACTGATGAAGATCAAAGACACAGCCTTCAGTATGGGTTGTACCTCAATGTAAAGAAAACAAAAATCCTCACCACTGCAGCAAATAACATCATGATAAATGGAGAAAAGACTGAAGTTGTCAAAGACTTTATTTTGCTCTGGTCAACCATCAACACCCATGGAAGCAGTAGTCAAGAAATCAAATGATGTATTGCACTGTTGCACAAGACCTCTTTAAAGTGTTCAAGATCAAAGATGTCAGTTTGATGACTAAGGTACACCTGACCCAAGCCATGGTATGTTCAATTACCTCATGTGCATGTGAAAGTTGGACAGTGAATAAGGAAGACCCTAGGAGACTTGATGCATTTGAGTTATGGTGTTGGAAGAGAATATTAGAAGTGCCATGGACTGCCAAAAGGACAAACAGATCTGTGTTGGAACAAACAGTCAGAATGCTCTTTAGAAGCCAGGATGGTGAAACTTCATCTCTCCTACTTCAAACATAGTATCAAGAGAGACCAGTCCTTGGAGAAGGACATCATGCTTGGTAAAGTGGAGGGTCAGCAAAAAAAGAGGAAGGTCCTCAATGACATGGATAGGCACAGTGACAGCGGCAGTCGGCTCAAGCATACAACCATTGTGAGGTTGGCGCAGGACTGGGCAGTGCTTCGTTCTGTTGTGTACAGGGTCACTACCGGTCAGTACCGACTCGACAGCACATAACAATGTTGTCTCCATCCTCTAACGCTGCGGTAACAGGAATACCACGAGTGGATGGCTTGAACAAACAGAAACTTTTTCTCTCGCAGTTTCTCAGTCTTAGTGGTACTAGGTGTCCTGGAGTCAGTTCCGACTCACAGCGACCCAGTGTACAACAGAACGAAACACTTCCGGTCCTGCGCCTCACTCACAACGCTTAATCCATTGTTGCAGCCACTGTGTCACTTCATGTCATTGTGGGGATGCCTTTGTTGTTGTTGTCGTTGACACTTCACCAAGCATGATGTCCTTTATGGGGACTGGTCCCTCCCGATAACATGCCTGAAGTAAAGAGACAAGGTCTCCCAGCCCTCATGCTAAGATGCATTCTCACAATTGAAGAGACTAGAGGTCCCTGTTCAGAACGGCAGCTCTCGGGGAAGCGCGCTCTCTGCTGGCTCACAGTTGAGGAGGAGGAAGGCCCTTGGTTCCTTTCAGCATCTGTAGGTCTAGCTTTTTTTCTTTTTTTTTGGAGAGCTCCACGTAGACACCATTGTTTCCCTGGATCTAGGAAGTTCTACGTATAGAAACCCAGAACTTAAAGACTATACATGTTCCACTTCTGGCTCCTCCTTCTTGGTGATGGTAAGTCCTTCCTGCTCTGCTCAAGTCTCTCTCCTGGAATGTCTTGTAAGGTATCGCTACAGAGTCAACTTGGCAAGAAACTCAAAAGGTCAGATAGGAAACTTCGGGAGTGGTTACTCTGAGGTAGGTTGTTGTTGTTGTCAGGTGCCATCGAGTCGGAACCGACTCATAGCGACTCCATGCACAGCAGAACGAAACAATGCTCGATCCTGGGCCAACCTCACCACCGCTGCCACCCCCGAGTCCATCAATGATGCCACCTGGCCGATCCATCTCGTTGGAGGTCTTCCTCTCTTTCTCTGACCCTCCACCCTACCCAACATGACATCCTTCTCCAACGATTGTTTCCTCCGGACTACATGTCCAAAGTAGGAGAGACGAAGCTTAGCCATCCTGGCCTGCAAGGAGCACTCTGGAAGAGATCAATGTTTGTGCCCATTCCAAAGAGAGGTGACCCAACGGAATGCGGAAATCATCGGACAATCTCTTTGATATCTCAAGCAAGCAAAGTTTTGCTCAAGGTAATACAGAAACGGCTGCAATCATACATTGACAGAGAACTTCCAGAGGTTCAAGCTGGATTCAGAAGAGGCCGTGGAACGAGAGATATCATTGCTGATGTCCGATGGATCTTGGCTGAAAGCAGAGAATATCAGAAGGATGTTTACCTGTGCTTTATTGACTACGCAAAGGCTTTCGATTGTGTGGATCATGAGGTAGGTTAGAATACATCAAAGAAGCCCTATAGCTTAATTAATGGGTTATGAACTGGGCTGCTAACCGAAAGGTCAGCAGTTTGAATGTACCAGGCACTCCTCAGGGGAAAGATGAGGCTTTCTGCTCCCATAAGGATTACAGCCTGGGAAATCCTACACAGAGTCGCTATGAGTCAGATCTGACTCCACAGCACCCCACCAGAATACAGAATAAAAACAGCTGAAAGTGTGAGTGACATTTTTGCTGATAGAACTGAAGATCAAGGTGACCGAAGCACAAAAACCTCGGGCTTCACGAACAACCCAATCACCTCCTTAAATCCTATGATAAATTCTCCTCTGTCCCTTTCAAAACCTCGGGCTTCACGAACAACCCAATCACCTCCTTAAATCCTATGATAAATTCTCCTCTGTCCCTTTCAAAACCTTGAAACTGTTTTTCAAAAAACACCAACCTGTGGTCAACACCAGTTTCAGTCGGATCCAGAGTATGCACAGAATCTCCAGACATGACCGAGTCGGGATTTAACAGCGTCTGTTAAATCCATCCCATAATAAGTGACGGTCAGTATCCCAGGTGCCCTTGCAACAGAATCCATCTTGCGGAGAAGTTGTGCACGCACCCAATTATCATAACCCTCCCATCAAGCAATTTCCAGGAAGACCCACCCAGTTTCTGTGCTCCCCTTCTTCCTCACTCTCACACCAAAAAGTCTAACCGCCCTGTTTGAAACTTTCTCGGGAGACATGAGCTACGTTGCTTCGAGGCCCACCAGGTCTCCCCTTGCAAAGCACTTGCGTTTTCATAAATTCCTTGCCTGTATGAAAAGTGTGACCTCTTGCTTTGTTACTCTTACATGGCAGAGAATGAATCATGTATATATTCCAAATATCATATATTCTGAAGTGTCAATTGCTGATAAAACTGTAAGGCTTAGTGCTTAGAGCCCACTTGGTAAATGTGAGGGAGATACGCACAAGGCGAGTTGAGATAAGAAATTGTGACATGGAGAGTCTCCCAGCTTCACCGGCTTAATACATTAAGATATCATGATGGTACCTATTAAACCACCAAAAATGAATACAAAGTAGAACCCACAGGGGGTGGGGGGCACTTACATAAACCCACTGTCAGCTTTTCTGTCAGCTATCTGAGCGTAAAAAGCAAAAGTCAAATCGCTTTTCTAACCCTTTGTTCAGGAATCCCTTTGGGGACTGTATCCCAAGGAAACAATGAGAATATTAATAGAGAAAAGTAGAAAGTTAGTGGTACCAAAATATTCACAGCTGCACTCATTTTTAAAAGAAAAATTTGTCAACGCCCAAACCCCAGATTCTCCATTATCAAAGGTCACTGAAGACATGTCAACCCACAGCAAATCAATTCTGATTCACAAGGACTCCGTACACAGAGTAGAAATGCTCCATCCGGTTCTGAGACTGTAAATCTTTACAGGAGCAAATTCCTCATCTCCCTTCTGTGGACAGCTTAGTTAGTGGGTTTGAAGTGCGAACCTTGCAGCTAGCTGTCCAAGGCTTCATCCACTGGGCTCCCAGGTTCCTCAAAAACATCTAGACATGGTTAAACGCTGGGCTGGAGAGGCAGATGCCCTGGGTTCAAGTCTGGATTCCCTCACTTGCTCAGTGACTGTAACGTTTCTCTGCCTCAGTTTCCTCATCTGTAAAGTGAGGATATGACCAACTGCTACCTTCAAGATGCACTCTGAGTCTTCCCGGATGAGGTCTGAGGTCATCTCTCAGAATGGTTCGCTCTTCACTTCACCCAGAAAGCCCCACAAAATCATGTAAGTGAAGAGGTTCAAATCTTCGGGCCCACTTTAAGAACACTGCCCAGGCCATTGAGGGCATATGTCAATGGTTGAATTGAGCTCCCCACCACACACACACATTCTGTGTCATGTTGGCTGGACCATGATTCTCAGTGGTTTGATGGTTAGGTAAAGGTGCAATGTGGCAGTTATGTGATGACCCCTCACCATGTGCTCTCATGTCATAAGCCAATTGTTGTTATTGTTATTGTGAAGTGTTATCCAGTCGGTTCCGACTCATAGCGACCCTGTATAGGGTTTCCAAGGAGTGGCTGATGAGCTTGAACCACCAACCTTGCAGTTCAAACCAAACTTTCAGTCTAACACATTAACCCACAGAGCCACACCAGGGCTCTGTGATAAATCAATAAGAGGATTAAAGGTGGGATACACCACTCTTGAATTTCTGGTGTGGTACTATAAGATAAGCACTGGACTGCTAACCATAAAGTCGGTGGTTCAAACCCACCAGCTGTTCCTCGGAAACCTTTTACAGGTCGCTATTGAGTTGGAACCAACTTGAAAGCGCTTAACAATAACAACAACAACAACACCTTTAATCCCATCATGACGCTGATCCTTTGTAAGGGATATTCCCAGGGGTGTAGCCTGCAGCAACTTTTATCTTACAAGAGTGAGAAGTGAGCAGAGATGGGGAGCCCACTGCCAAGAAAGCAGACCGGGAGTGGATTATGTCCTTTGGACCTGGGGTCCCTGCGCTGGGAAGCTCCCAGATCCAGGGGAAGACTGATGCCAAGACACACGGAGATCTCCAGGGAACGTTGGGCCTACAGATGCTGACAGGAGACCTGGGGTCCCTGCACTGGGGAGCTCCTAGATCCAGGGGAAGACTGATGCCAAGACACACGGAGATCTCCAGGGAACGCTGGGCCCACAGATGCTGACAGTAGACCTGGACTTTTCCCCAGCGCTGGTGCTCTCAATTCGGGTTTCTAGTCTCCTAACTGTGAGAGGATACATTTCTATTTGTTAGGGAGCGTGGTGGTTACTGTAGGATAAGCACGGGACTGTGAACCACAAGGTCAGCGATTCGAGTCCACCAGCAGCTCTGAGGAAGAAAGATGAGACTTCCTGCTCCTGCAAAGACTTACAGCTTGGGAAACCCTTTATGTGTGGTTATGCGTCCGAATCCACTCCACGGCACTTCACAACAACAAAGTCATCCGTCCACTCGTGGTATTTCTGTTGTAACAGTTCCAGAGAAGCCATCTGCAGGCGGAAGAGGGTGAGCAGGAGATGGAAGTGTCACAACTCTAAAGGGGCCAGCAAGAGCACGTGCAGTGAGAAGCTGACCAAGACCCCAAGCCTGTCCACCTCTGCCCCTGATCTGTCTTCCCCTCCACTCCTGCCCTCTCCAGCCACCCTACAGCCAGCATGAACTGCATGGTACCAGTCCCCTGCCTGAACCCAACAATGTCCCCAGACAGTGTTAGCATCAGCCTGGGTTAGGTCTACTGAAAATGACACAAAACCCCGAAAACAAGTTCAACGGGACAAGCAGGATGTTTATATCTCTCAACAACATTGCAGCCTGGGACCCAGTCACGTGGCCAGGAAACTGCCATCCCCAGAGAGCCTCTCACCACCCTGGTTCTGGGCAGCATCTGAGTTTGAGGCATCACAATGTAAGAAGAATCAGAACCCAAGAATAGCAAAGCAATCCGTGCTGAGGAAGAGGCTGGGGTGTCACATGACACTCTGCTCATCCTATTGGCCAGAACGTGGTCACATGCCCGTGCTCAGAAGCAAGGAACCCTGGGAAATGCATTTTATTTTTTGGCAGCCATTTAACCATAAAATCCAGTCTCCTTCATGACCTACAGGCTTCTACACGTGCCCCAGCCTACCGCCCAACCATTCTTCTCCTCCTGTAAACTCAACCACCATAGACTCAATTTCCTTCCCCACTGCCTAGCCCCTGGTGACGCCAAGCTCTTTCTCCTGCCCACCTCTGTCCCCTCTGTCTGAAAGACCTTTCTGCCCATCCTTCTATTGGTTAAATCCATCCTGTAGGTCTCATGGTGGGTGCTGGCTGCCCAGAGAAGCCTTCTTGGTCCTCACACACCACCCTCCCAGCACTGGTGTAAATTAAGTTCTCCTTAGATTCACTCCCATGGCCCTCTGTGTTGTCTGCCTGGCACACCATAATTTGTTCCCCCAATCCTCTCTTTTATTTGTTGGAGGCCATAAACTCATAAAGGGGAGGAGTTTTCCCCACCAGCACCCACCACGGTCCCTGGTCCCAGGCCAGTCTACTACTTAGCGTAGAGCAGGAAGCCCATACTTTTTGGCTGCATGAATCCACATATGGTGATCGGCTTATTTCAGGGTTCTCAGACCTCAGTGCACATAAGAGTTCTGGGGGTGATGACTTGGTATGTAGATTCCTCCCCTGAGGGCAGCTCTCTAGGTTTAGGGAAGCAGTACCCAAGAATCCATCCCTGTGGTCCCTGGGTCATGAACACTAGCTACACCCCTGTTGGTTTCGGTGATGTCTCAAGAGCGTCAGGTGGGAAGCGCATTGTTGTAACCAATGAAGAAGGCAAGACTGCTATCTGCTGATTCGTTGCTCCAGGACACATGATGGGTGTTGCACACTGATCTCTGAGACACCGCCAGCTAAGCAAAGTCAAAATAGAATTCCCCAACCTTCCACTTTCCCCTCAGCCCAATCCTCCCCTCTGCCCCCTGTCTCAGCAAAGGCACCATCATCCCTCCAGTGATGCAAGTCACCCTGGTCTCCTCCCTCCCGAAATTCCCACGTTCAATCCACCAAGAGGACATTGATCCTGAATCCATCACATCGGTTCCCATTCACAGCCTGGTCCAGGCCACCATCACCCGGAAGTCACCTCCCCATTGGAGCGCCCAATCTCCATCCTGACTGCCTCGGATCTATCCCCCACCTGAAGTGGGCTGGGTCTTCTGGACATTGTTGTTGTTGTCGTTGTTAGATGCTGTTGAACCAATTCTGACTCATAGCGACCCTCTGCACAAAAGAACGTAACCCTGGCACCTCCTTCTCCACCTTCACAGTTGTTACAATGTTTGAGCCTATTTGTTGCTTCCACTGTGTCAATCCATCTCTTTGAGGGTCTTCCTCTTTGTCACTGACCCTTCACTTTACCATTCACGATGTCCTTCTGCAAGAACTGAGTCCCTTCTGATACCATGTCCAAAGTATGAGAGATGAAGTCTAGCCATCCTAGCTTCTAAGGAGCATTCGGCTTGTATTTCTTCCAACACGGATCTGTTTGTTCTTCTGGAAGTCCATAGTAATTTTAATATTCTTCTCCAACACCATAATTCAAATGCCACGATTCTTCTACAGTCTGTGTCTTCCTTATTCACTGCCCAACGTTCACATGCATATGAGGTTATTGAAAATGCCATGGCTTGGGTCAGTTGCACCTTAGTTCTCAAACTCATAGCCTTGCTCTTGAACACTTCAAAGAGAACTTTTGTTGAAGATTTTCCTAATGCAATACATCATTTAATATCCCAACTACTGCTTCCATTGTGTCAGACTGCAAAGTTGTTTGAACTGCAAGGTTGGCGGTTCAAGCTCACCAGCCGCTCCTTGGAAACCCTATACAGGGTCATTATGGGTCGGAATCAACTCGTTGGCACTTAACAACAACTTCTTCCATGAGCATTTGTTGTGGATCCAAACAAAATGAAGTCTTTGACAACTTCAATCCTTTCTCCATGATGTTACTTACTAATATAGTTTTGAGGATTCTCATTTTCTTTACACTGAGGTGCAATCCATACTGAAGTCTGTAGTCTTTGATCTTCATCAGTAAGTATTTCAAATCCTCTTCACTTTCAGCAAGCAAGGTTGTGTCATCTGTATATCGCAGATTGTTAGTCTTCCTCTAATCCTGATGTCATGTTCTTCTTCATATAATCCTGCTTCTCGGATTATTTACTCAGGATACAGATGGAATAAATATGGTGAAAGGCTACAACCCTGGCACACACCTTTCCTGATTGTAAACCACTCAATATCCCCTTGTTCTGTTCTAACAACTGCTTCTTGGTCGATGTACACATTCCTCATGAGCACAATGAAGTGTTCTGGAGTATCTGTTCTTCACAATGTCATCCATAGTTTGTTACGATCTGTGCGGTCAAATGCCTCTGCATAGTCAATTATACACAGGTAAACACCTTTCTGGAATTCTCTGCTTTCAGTCAAGAGCCATCTGATGTCAGCAATGACATCCCTTGTTCCATGTCCTCTTCTGAATCTGGCCTGAATTTCTGGCAGCTTTCTGTCAATATACGACCGCAAACATTTTTAAATTTTACGTGCTTGTGATATTAATGATATTGTCTGATGATTTCTGCATTCCAGTGGTTCACCTTTCTTTGGAATGAGCACAAATATGAATCTTTTCCAATCAGTTGGCCAAGTAGTTGTCTTTCAAATTTCTTGGCATAGACGAGTGAGTGCCTCCTGTGTTGCATTATTTTGTTGAAACATTTCAATTAATATTCCATCAATTCCTGGTACCTTTTTTTTCACCAGTGACTTCAGTGCACCTTGGATTTCTTCCTTCAGTTTCTTTGGTTCTTGATCATATGCTACCTCTTGGTTGAACCAATTATTTTTGGTAAAGTGACTGTGTATTCCTTCCATCTTCTTTTAATGCTTTCTGCATCAATTGATATTTTTCCCTTAGAATCCTTCAATATTGCAACCCAAGGCCTGGAACTTTCTTTCAGCTTGAGAAATGCTGAACATGTTCTTCCCTTTTGGTTTTCTAGTTCCAGATCTTTGCACATTTCATTATAATACTTGACTTTGTCTTCTCGAGCTGCCCTTTGAAAATTTCTGTTCCGCTCTTTTACATCTTCATTTCTTCCATTTGCTTTAGTTCCAGAGCAAGTTTCAGAGTGTCTTCTGATACCCACTTTGGCCTTTCTGAATTTCCTGTCTTCTTAATGACCTTTTGCTTTCTTCCTGTGTGATATTCTTGATGTCATCCCACAACTCTTCTGGTCTTCGGTCTTTAGTGTTTAATGTATCAAATCTGTTCTTGAGATGATCTCTACATTCAGGTGGGATCTGTTCAAGGTCATATTTTGGCTCTCGTGGACTTGTTCTGATCTTCTTCAGCCTGAATTTGCATGTGAGCATTTAGTGCTGTTTTTGAGCATTGTTTTTTGTTGTTGTTAAGTGTTGTCAAGTTGTTTCTGACTAATAGTGACACTGTATAGGGTTTCCAAGAAGCAGCTGGTGGGTTTGAACCCTGGACCTTGTGACCAGCAGTCCAGCGCTGACCCTGCAGCACCACACCAGGATTCCACTTGACTTAGGAGTGGCTGGTGGGTTTGAACTCTGCGTCTTGGATCAGAAGTCCCGTGCTGGTCCTGCAGTGCCGCCCCGAGAGCATTAGGGCAGTGTTGTTGTTGTTGTTGTAATGTGCCGTGGAGTTGGTTCCAACCCATAGCGACCCTGTACAGGGTTTCTGAGGCTGTAAATCTTTACGGGAGCAGAAAGCCTCATCTTTCTCCCATGGAACAGCTGGTAGTTTCGAACTGCTGACCTTACGGTTCACAGCCCGATTCGTAACCACTACGCTACCAGAGCTCCTTAGGCCACCCCTATTCTGCCCCTGGTGAGAACAGTGAATTTCTCACCACAGTCCACCAAGTCCCTCAGCACAGCCCTGACCCTCGGCACCCACAGCCTCCCACACCCCCTTCCCAGCAAAGCCTTGGCTGACCACCCTTAGGGTGCTGCCCTCTCCCACACACACACTGCCCCAGTTTATTTCTCAGAGGGGCTGTCACTATCGTGTAGTCTGTGATAGGAAGAGTGTGGGAGCACATGTGAAGGGCTAAGGACACAGAGCTGACCACACTGAGCTCACAGGCCCCTCTCCTGCCCTCCGGCTGTGACTGAGAGTCCCATAACCACAAACACCCCACCCTGACCCTCTGGACCTCCATCTGGATGGTCCCAGAGGTCCAGTTACCCAGGAGGCAGCAGAGGGTGGGTGGGCCTCAGACTGACTCCCAGTGACAAGGCCAGTCCTGCTGAGCTGCAGACACAGGCTGGGTCTCAAGGACAAGAGCTTGGTCTGTCGGAGGTGACCCTCAAGCTTCCCCCAGTCCAACCTCACCCCATACACAGGCCTTCGCTGCATTGTGGCTGGGGAGCACCCCCAAACCAGGTACTCGGGGTCAGATGAGCAGAGATGGAGCGTGCTCGGGGCATGGGCTTTCGGACACAGGAGTGGGTTCCTACAGGGCTCTGAGCATGAGGACAAATGTCCTGGACCTCCCTCGTGGGGGTCACATGTGGTCGGGCGAGGCTGTATCGTCCAGCCCAGAAGGTTCTATGAGCAGTGAAGTCGGTCACGAGTCCACACCAGTGCACTCTCCTCTAAGTCCAGCTGTGTGAGTGACCCTGGGACTTTGTACTCCTCCTTCCGGCACACACACCGGCAGACAGTCAGTCACCGGCAGTGGAGCAGTCATGAGCCGTTTGGTCGTCCTCCTCGCCGTGGCTCTGGCCACCCTGCTGACCCTGGGAGCTGGAGGGCCCATACATGGACGGGGGTCCCGGCGCAAGCTGCTCCTCGTGTCCTTCGATGGCTTCCGCTGGAACTATGACCAGGATGTGGACACCCCCAATCTGGACACCATGGCACAGGAAGGCGTGAAGGCTCAATACATGACCCCTCCCTTCATCACCTTGACCAGCCCTTGCCACTTCACCCTGGTCACTGGTGAGTTCTGGCCTCAGGCGGTGTGGGGATGAAGGGACCCAGTAGAAGGGACCCAGTGCTCCATTCTGGGCTCCAAGCAGGGACAGAAGGGACACAGTCTTTCCTCCAAGGATGGGAGGCTTTTATGAGAAAACCATTGGGCCTCCTGAGGTCAGACACAGCAACAATTATGAGGACGGTGCAGAGCAGTGTCTCAGTCTGCTATACATTGGGTTGCTATGAGTCAGCACCTAACAACTCCAAAATCCTTGGTGTCAATTGGTAGGTTCCTCAAATGGGTGGTAGCCACCCAAGGAGGAGGAGGAGGCAAGCAGGAGACAGAAGACAAGAGCCGAGCTGTCCTTCCTGCGGCTTACCCCGTCTCCTCCCTGAACCTGTCCTTGTCCCGAGCAGCCCCCCGAGCCCTGGCCAGACCTCGTCTGAACAGGCATTTCATGTAGTCAATGCAGACCTGAGGTTTAAATACAAAAAATCAAGCAGTGCAAATGGGCGTCAGCAATGGTGTAGGTTTCCTTAGGGCAACAGAAACTGGTTCTCCCCGTTCAGATCTTGGCCGTGTGGAGTCCTTTAGAAGCTCTGAGGGAGACTCGTCCCTGCCGTGCTCCTGGCTTGGGGGGACACTAGGCAGGGGTCATCTGCAGTGTCACACTCTGTCCATCCTCTGTTAACCCCCCCCCCATCTCTGTATCTTTTCTCCTCTTTTATAAGTCATAGGACAGACAACACCTGCCAAGACCCTATTTCCACAGGGCCACACCCCCAGTTGTGGGGGTTAGCACTTCCACCATCCCTGCCCCCACAACCTCTCCCTAGGGCTCTGCAGCCCCCACTCTATCAGCCACACCCCCTCTGTCCACAGACTGCAACTGCTGTCCCTCTGCACCACCCGCCCACATCCGGGGGACCCAGCCTTCACTGTCCCTCCCTTGGTATCTTTTGTATCTTTGGAACTTAGAACCAGGTGCTTGCATTTCCTATTCAGAAAACAAATTTGTAAATGCCTCCAGCCCTGGTGGCTGCAGGTAAATCCGCCCGCGTCTCAGTGGAAGAAAGATGAGACTGTCCACCTGCACAGAGATGTGCAGCCTCAGGAGCCCTATGTAGCGAGGCTCTGAGTCACAGTTAATTCGATGGCCGTGGATTTGACGCAGGGCACTCCACTTGGTTCTTTTGTCCTGGCCTAGGATTCCATTGTTGGCTATTTGCTGAGTGGACCTCACTCCCTGGGGGCTGTCCAGGTGGTTCCATATCTCCCCATAGGTGCCTCTCCGCATCTGGGGCACTCGCTTCAGAAGAAACTCCCAAAAGTGTATGCGGAATGGCCGCGTCCAGGGAAAATACCTGTAGCTGGTGAGAATAAAGCACTGGACCGCAAGGTCTGTTTGAACCACAATAGCAGCGGTTCAAACTCACCAGCTACTCCTTAGAAACCCTATCCAGGTTCACTATGAGTCAGAACAACCAACTTGACAGCACTTAACAACAATTGAGTCTCTGGGTAGCCTCGAACCTCCAACCTTTCGGTTAGCAACTGAGCACTTAACCGTTTTCAGAGACTCCCTGGGGCAGGGCGCTTTTTGCTGTGAGCCCACCCCAAGCCCTAGCAGTACAAGAGACCTTCTGCTCCACTCCGTCCCGCAGGCAAATACGTGGAGAACCACGGTGTGGTACATAACACATTCTACAACACCACCTCCAAGGTGAAGTTACCTTACCACAGCACGCTGGGCATCACAAAGTGGTGGGACAATGGCAGCATTCCCATCTGGATCACCGCCCAGAAGCAGGTAATGCACCGCACCCATGTGGACGCCCACTCTCAGTGGGAACCCTGGAAGACCTCCGTGGGCAGGCCCCTCTGACTTGGGTGCTCCCAGATAGACTGGTGGGTGCTAAGGCTGGTAGTACCTGCAGCCCACAGACACAGTCCTGCCCGGTCTACCTCGAGGCCCTCCCTGGAGTGCAGGACCAAGACACATGTCTCCTTCCTGGGGAAATGCTTGTGATTCCACAAGAAGACGTTGTGACTTTGTGGCGTGCCCGTCCCATGCCCCTCTCAAGGCTGAGCAGCTCAATTCTAAGAGACTAAAAATAAAATGGGGGGATCTAGCTCAGGACCCCCCACCTCAAAATGCTCCCAGCACTCCGGGCTGTGCTGACGGCTCCACCCTCAGAGCCCCCACCCACCTGAGCATCACTAAACCAACCCCAGTGGAGTCCACAGAGCCCTCACCGGCTCCAGCGCGGCCGCTAAGTCAAGACTCCAGATGCGTCAGACTCCACGTGCTCTGAGGGCTCTCGGTCTAAGGTGGACAGGACGGGTGGACCCTTACATAGTCATCAGCTTCTGGAAGAGCAAACAATGCCCAGCCAGAAGGCTGAGGGAGCAGGTGGGTGGACAGACAGGCAGACACAGCCCAGATGGGAGCCCGGTGGTCTTAGGACATGTTGATATCCATTACCTTACGTGTCCTTGAGCTCACTGGGCCCCATTGTCCCTCTGTAACATAGCTTTCACCCGCAATAATACAAGATAAAAGATAAGAACCCAAACTCCACACCCACTGAGGCTGGGTCAACTGCACCTTATAGCCACACCACAGGGCTCCCAAGACTGTCCTCTTTATGGAAGCAGCCGGCCACATCTGAGCACTTTAACCACTGTGCCACCAGGGTTCCTAAAAGATACCAACCACATTAACCTGATGCTGACAGTAAGTTCCAACTCCCAGCGACCCTACAGAACAGAGGGAAACTGCCCCCTTAGTGTTTCTGAGGCTGTAAAGTTTTCCAGAAGCAGGATGCTTCATCTATCTCTTGCCCGGTGGCTGATAGGTTTGAACTGCTGACCTTGTGGTTAGCAGGCCATTGCATCTCCTACAGTGCATGAGGGCTCCTTAAAAGATATAAAAGGCATCTCAAAAGAATTCAAAAGTGCATGGTGGTGTTAGGGTACAGCCCCAGGAGGTAGGCAAACGGCACGGTGGAGGCAGCTGTGCCCGCGGGCATGGGAAAAGCAGAGTTGGTGGATCCCAGGGTCCCACGGCCCTAATACTTCTCCACTTGACAGGGTCTGAAGTCCGGCTCCTTCTTCTTCCCTGGTGGGAACGTCACCTACCAGGGCATGGCGGTGACGCAGAGCCGCAAGGAAGGCATCTTCCACAACTACAAAGACGAACAGGAATGGAGAGCAAACATCGACACAGTGATGAGGTGGTTCACCCAGGAGGGCCTAGACCTGGTCACGCTCTACTTTGGGGAGCCTGACTCCACTGGCCACAAGTTTGGGCCCGAGTCTGCAGAGAGGAAGGACATGGTGAGACAGGTGGACCGCACGGTGGGCTACCTCCGCCAGAGTATTCAGCAGAACGGCCTGGCAGACAGCCTCAACCTCATCATCACATCAGACCACGGCATGACCACCGTGGACAAGAATGCCAGCAACCTGGTGGAGTTCCACAAATTCTCCAACTTTTCCTTCAAAAACATCTCATTTGAGCTACTTGACTACGGTCCCAATGGCTTGCTGGTTCCCAAAGAGGGGATGATGGACAAGGTGTACGAGGTCCTCAAGGATGCGCACCCCAAGCTCCACGTCTACAAGAAGGAGTCGTTCCCCAAGGTCTTCCACTACGCCAACCACCCCCGCATCACGCCCCTGGTCATGTACACTGACCCTGGCTACGTCATCCACGGGGTAAGTGCTGTCGGTGCGCGGTTCACAGATGGTCCCTCCACTAGGCTGCTGGGTCCTAACGTGTGGAAAGCACCCCTATTTTTAGCAGGTGGTGCCTTGGTGGTGCTGTGGATTAAGTGCTGGGCTGCTACCTGAAAGGTCATTAGTTCATACTCATCAGCCACTTGGCAGGAGAAAGACGTGGCCATCTTCTTTCCATAAATACAGTGACCTAGGATACCCGAGCAGGTAGTTCTACTTGGTCACATGGGGTTACCATGAGTGGGAATCAGCTGGACAGCACCCACCAACAGCTTTACCAGAAGTCCCTGGTTAATATGCTCAGCTGTTAACTGAAAGTCAGAGGGTTCAAATCCATCCAGAGGATCTGGGGAAGAAAGGCCTAACGAACTACTTCCCAAAACTCAGAAGTTGAGAACCCTGTGGGCACCGTTCTCCTCTGACACACACGG
>NW_006408650.1:3152238-3173856 GCF_000296735.1 Chrysochloris asiatica | reverse complement strand
CCAAGAGTGAGAGTTGACTCACAGCATTTCTAGGGAGCCCCCAATTTGAGAGGCATGTTAACCACCGAAAGGACACAGCCACCACTAAACAACAGAGTATTTCTGGTTAGGGTGAGTCTGGGAACATTCAAAGAAGCCCTAGTGGCTCTCTGGTTTAGGCGCTGGGCTAACCATAAGGTTGGCATTTCAAACCCACCTGCCACTTCTCAGGAGGAAGATAAGGCTGTCTGCTCTTGTAAAGATTTATGGTCTCAGGAGCCCTAGATAGGGTCGCTAGGAGTCAGAATCGATTCAACAGCAGTGATTTTGGATTGGGTTTGTGAGGACATTCAGCTGCGTGGAGGGCCATGGAACGGCAAGGCAAGAACAGGAAGTGTGATCACCCACCAGCAGGGAGACACAGGAGTGCTGAGTAGGGAAATGTGGGGGCAGAGAGACAGCTTGGGAAGAGGAAGTCAAGCTCCCAAGTCAGTGCATCTCTCGGGGTCTCCACACTTGTGCTCTTTGGGGGACAGATTTCTGGTGTGCTAAATCTTGGGGTCCTTCCCTCAGCCCCCTGGGACCTTGGTGGAGCAGGTGGGGGGGGGGGTGGCTGGAAGGGCTGGTGACAACCCAGCGTCCTCTCCCCACAGAGAGTGAACGTTCAGACCAACAACGGTGAACATGGGTATGACAATGGATACTGGGACATGAAGACCATCTTCCGGGCAGTGGGCCCCAGCTTTAAGAAGGGTTTTCAGGTGAAGCCCTTCGACAGTATCCACGTGTATGAGCTCATGTGTAAACTGCTGGACATCAGCCCTGAGCCCAACGACGGCAACCTGAACACCCTCTTGCCCCTACTGAGTGAAGCTGTGACAGGTATGTCCCTCCACTCCCCACTGCCCACTGACCACTGCAGGACTCTGACATGGCCTGTCTGGACGAGGAGGGGACCCACAGCCAGAGGGGACCATAGGCCTTCAATCCTTCAAACAGCTATCTCTATTCATTTCTGCTAAGTCTCCTTCATCAGTCTTACACATACACACCTAGACCCTCACCCCAATTCCCCTAATTCTGAAAGGTAAAGATCACCCCAAAGCTGCCAAGATGACTAGGGCTGGACGGGTCCTACTGGGCAGAGCTGGAGGGGTAGACAAAAGAAGGGAGGTGCACCAAGACCTAGGGACCCTCGGGGGCAGTTCAGGGTGAGGGCCTGGTCCTCAGGGTGCCACCCCTAAGCCACTCACTCTGCCTTCCACCTCCCCTTAGATGCTGGTCTCCGGCCAAGCAGCCAGCCCCACTTGGTGATGGGGCTGATGGTCACCGCGGGCCTTCTGATCAAGATCATATAGTGACCACAGCACCAGGTCAGAGGCTGGGGGGTGGGGGAGGAGCACTTCCCATCATCCTCCATCTAATGCCCCAGGAAGCCTGGACAGAGCTGCTGGCCACTGACCGAGTGGCCTACTGTCACCGAGCAGACAGGAGGCCCCAGGCCAAGCTTCTGTCTACGTCTCTGCTTTAGGCTTGGAAAAACCACAACTGCTGCTGTGACGTCAACCCTGACTCATGGTGCCCTGTGTGTGTCAGAGGAGAACT
Source organism: Chrysochloris asiatica (assembly GCF_000296735.1). Lineage (NCBI taxonomy): Eukaryota > Metazoa > Chordata > Mammalia > Afrosoricida > Chrysochloridae > Chrysochloris > Chrysochloris asiatica. Next base: position 3,172,272 of record NW_006408650.1, on the reverse strand, counting down.
GTGCCCACAGGGTTCTCAGTGGATGATTTGTCATAGATTGCCACGCCTGTCTTGTAAGGAGCCCCTGGTTGGAGAAGGTATTTCCAAGCAAACAACCCAGATGCCTGGGCCATTCAACAATACCAGAGCAGTCTGCAGCCTCTTCCCAGAGCTGTCAGCCTCGCTTCCTTCCTGTCCAGGTCTCCAGCTCCTGTAAGGGGAAAGGAAGACTCAGAACCACCCTTGTGAGTCTTGTTAGGGAGGAGGACGGCAAATGTGAGTCCCTGGAACACACCAGGGAATCTGGTCCCCAGGGGGACTTCCCTGCTGACCAGTGACAGTCCTCCTGGTTTCTGTGCCTGTGTAGTGACCACTTCTGCAGTCAGAGCCGAAGGAACCATTGTCTCTGGAGCTTAGCACACAGTTGCGGTCACCATAAGGCACAATGATGCTGAGCCGAGAAATCAGGAATGAGAAGTTGACTCTATAGCAGCTGATTACTGGTGTAGGAGTCCCCAGCTTACGAACATGGGACTTACAGGCAACTCCTACTCGCCCTTTAACATAATCTAATTTTGTCCTCACTCTGATCGAGCTCATCTTTATTTGCAGCAGTCTTCGGCACAATCTCCACTTGCTACATGTGCAGTTTTTAAGTCATGGAAAAGGCTTCCAGCCTTTTCGTCCACTATGTTGTTGTTAGGATGCTGCCCGGTCCTGGGCCATACCCACAATCTACTCCATCTGAGCCGATTGTGGCAGCTACTGTCATTCAGGGCCGTCCTCTTGTTCACTGGCCCTCCACTTTATCAAGCATGGTGTCCTTTTCCAGTCAGTATGAATTAGAACCGTATGCATCTGTTCTGACTTAACTCCAAACTCTACTTAAAGACGCACAGGAGCCAATCTCCCTCTAAGCTGGGGAGAGCGTGTCACTGAACGCCGCGTCAGAAGGATAGTCTCAGAATCTGCCTTCAGGAGTAGTACCTGTTGGCCAGTCCCCAACCCTGGGCGCTGTGACCATAGCTCCCCCGTTTAGATGTCTTGTCACCGTGGTGCATGCCACGCGGAACCAGGGTTACTAGCCTGTGGGAGGCTTGCACTCTCCCCCCATCCCCACACCCCTACCTCACGCCTCCCCCAGACCTGCTCTCCCCTACCTGCTCTTTCCTCCCTGTCCAACATACGGTGGTTCCTCTTCCAGGAAGCTCCTTCAGACGCCGCCAGCCAGCAAGACGTCAGGCTGCCCTGTGATGGATACATGGGCCTGTCTCCCAGCTCAGGCCCACCTCGGACCCACCCCTCAGCCCTGTTCCTTCACCCTTGTCCCCGTCCCCTCTCCTCACACCTGCCCCCCTCCCCTACACTTGCCCCATCCCCTTAGACCTGCCCCATTCCCTTAGACCTGTTTCCCCTCCCTTAGACCTCTGTCTCCCCCCCCTCCCCACTCTCCCTCTTAGGCCTCTGTTTCCCCTTAGCTTTGTCCTCTCCATCCTCTTACACCTATATCCATTTATACGTCTTATCTCCCCCACCTCCAACAGCCTCCATGCCCTGTTATACCTCTGGCCCCTTCCCCTTTATACCTAAAAACCCCAACTCTGTGGTTAGCAGCCAAACACTTAAACCTACTGAGCCATCAGCGCTCCTTATATCTGACCGGTTACAACTCCATGTATTCCCCCCCACCTTACATTCCTGTCTCTCCCACCTCCATCCCCTGAGAAAAGGGTCAAAAGAACTCCAATTAAATGTGACTCGAGTTTTGTGCCAACTGGGTAGAGTCGTGCTTGCTGGCGGTCCCCAACGCGCAGACCCCACCTGTCCCAGGGTCCCAGTCCACACAACCCTCTTCCCTGGCAGGTGAAACCCGCAGTACAAAGCCGCTCGCTCCACCCTGCCCTCTGTAACCACACGGGGGCGCGCGGGAGCCCTCCGCGGAGGTCTGGAAGGCGCTGCTGGTGAGCCGGCGGCGGGAGGTGGCGGGGTCTGTCCAGGCGGGAGAGAGATGCCCAGGTGCCCAGGAAAGGGGCCATCCGCCCCCACAACTGCCAGATCTCTTCTGGGGAGGTAAGGGGGGAGGACGTAGACTGTTACTCCTTTTGTTGCAGTCCCAAGGCACCTAATGAATGAGTCGGAGTGGAAGTTCCCCATAGGGTTTTTTGGGGGAAACAGATTACCAAGGCGCTTCTGCATGGATTAGAATCTCCAACTTTCTGGTTAACATCAAGCATGTTAGTCATTTGTACCACCCAGAGACTGACTAAAGACTGTTGTACTAAGGCAGTTCCAACTCAGCTCCATGTAACAGAGTAGACCTGCCCCATAGGGTTTCCTAGCTGCCATCTTTAAGGAAACAGACCTCCAAGTCTTTTCTCCTACAAGGTCAGCAGTTCAAACCCACCAGCTGCTCAGCAGGAGAAAGATGAGGCTCTCTGCTCCCGTAAAGATTTAGACCCTTGGACACCCTGAGTGGGAATCGCTCTAAGTGGGCAGTGTCGGTGGGGTTTTTTGTTTGTTTTTCTCCTGCTGAGCAGCTGGTGGGTTTGAACTGATGACTTTTTGGTTAGCAGCTGAATGCTTAACCATTGCACCACCAGGGGTCCTTAACCCACTGCCATCAGTGAATTCCAGTTCACAGTGACCTTAAAGGATCGAGGAGAACTGCTCCCTAGGGTGTCTAAGGCTGCCAATCTTCAAGGGAGAGCCCAGGGGTGGAGTTGTAGGATACGTGCTAGACTGCTAACTGCAAAGTCAGCAATTTAAATCCACCAGTCTCTCCTGGGAAACCCTATACAGGGTCGCTATGAGTCGGAACCAACTTCACAGCACTCAACAACTACGGAATCTCTCAGAGAACTGTGGACAGCCTCAGCTTTCTCCTGAGGAGCTGGGTTCCAATCTGGTTCCGTACAAACTGACCCCAATGTCAGTTCCAAACTGCTTACCACAGTTAACAGACACACAGGACCCCTTCATGCGTATGGGGGAGTCGACCCTGGATGGACAGGGCAAAAAGTGTGAACTTTGTGTTAAAAAAGAAAGAAAAATGGAATGAAGAGTCCGTGAACTGAATGAATCGTTATCTTCAGGGGGAAGAGTGAAACCACCACAAACATTTGTAGGAGGGGGTGAGGAAAGGGGGGTGCACGTACAAGTGCGGGGGTATGTGTGCAAGCATGTGTGTGTGTGTGTTGCACATCTGGGCACAAAGCCTGTCCCCGGAAGGATGCTGACTGAGGAGTGAGCACAGTGGACCCCGGGTGAGGACCTGGGGGGCCCGTTCTCCACCCTGCTGAAGTGGATGTTGGCCCACTTGAAAGGCCAGTCCTGGCTCTCCCCCCAACTCACACGCTGACTGGCCTTGAGCAAGAAAGACACTTAATCTTCCAGAGCCTCAGTTTCCTCATCTGAGAAATGGGCTAAGATCCAGAAGACTGCCTCCCTGAGGTTTCTGGGGGATGAATGAGATCATCCACAGGGTGCTCAGCTAAGAGGGAACATGCAGGAGGAGCTAGGGGTGATTAAAACCCTGCTCAGGGAGGTTCTGAACTGGTCCAATGAGGTCCTTGGAAACGAAGCTAACTGGAAGGATTTGAGATGGTCTTTGAAAACAGGTTTACCAGGCTCTGTCTGCTCCACATTCCCTTCTCGTCCCTCCACGTCTCTTGGGTCCACCTCAGACTTCGGCTCCAACCTGCCCTCCACGCTGCTGACCACCTGCCCTCATCTCAACTTCCATCTTAGCTCCAGACCCGCTAAGGGCCCTTCAGCCTGTGGGTCTGCTGGCCTTGTAGCCAAGAGTTTTCCCAGAAGGCCTTCCCCCACTCCTCCCTGCAGCTACTCCCAGTCCACCCCACCCCGGCAGGGTGGACAGGCTCAAGCCCAGCCTCGGTCCTGTCAGGCCAGCCCCACCTGACTGGAGGAGACCAGACACTATGTCAGGTGACAAAGCACGTGGAGAGATGAGCACTCGCAGGTGCTGTGTTACCAACAGGCCCACATCTCCAGGCTCCTCTGAGACCCACAGTCACGTGTGCATTTGCTCACCTTCATCAATCTACGTTCTTCCTGTCTCCAGAGACCGGACCAGCAGGCACTGGGAGCAACACTCATGACTGGCTTTATCAAACACACACACACCAAAAAAAGAAGAAAGAGAGGGAGGGAGGGCGGAATGGAAAACAGAGGGGATAAAGGAATCTGGTCTGTCCCACATTTTGGCAAATACTCCTATTCCGTCACTCCAGTTGTCACAAGTGTGTCCCTAGAAGGTCCTGGTGGCTGACTGAATACTCACAGTGTTAACCCTACCTGCCTGAACCCAGCTCTGAAGATGCTTTCTCCACCTGTGTGGTTCTGGGTGTGGAATGGATACTGGAGCAGCACAGTCTGGGTTCCAATCTCAGCATTGACTGGTTCTGTGACCCACGGCAAGGTGCTTAACTTCTCTGGGCCTCCATCTGTAAGATCGGGAACAGTAACAGTACCTGTCTCATGTTGTTGTTGTTAAGTGCCTTTGAGTCAGTTCTAACTCATAGCGACTCTGTATAGGGTTTGTGAGGAACAGCTGGTGAAGTTGAATCACCAACCTCGCAGTTCAAACCGACCTTCTAGTCCAGTGCATTAACCCACAGCACCACACCAAGACTCTGTCTCTAGGGTTGTGTTGTTGCTGTAATGATTAAGTGAGCTAATGTTTGCCAGCAACTTACCACAGGTCTGGCACATGGGAGATGGAGTCTTCACCATGTTCATCTGTTAGGGTGATAGGACAGCCCTCTCCCACAGCCTCTCGACTCACCTCCCAGTCTGCTGTTTCTCTAGTAGAACATTTATGGTAATGCTACGTATGAACATACCTTTCTTCTGAATCCTAGAGAGAAGGGTCAGCCTGTTCAGTGGGTACCAGTTTCAGGACACGACATGATTTCTGCTGTTTGGGTCTGTGGTCTACTTCCATTTTTGCTAAGTGCTACTGATTTTCCATTTAATCTGTTATAAAAATATCTCCTTTTAAACTTAACTAGAATCAAGAAGAATGTTGTTGTTAGGTATCATCAAGTCAGTTCCAACTCATAGCGACCCAGTCAGTCTACGCACAACAGAATGAACACTGCCCAGCGCTGTCCCATCCTCACCATCGCTGTTACGCCTGAGCCCACTGCTGCTACCACGGCACCATTCCATCTCACTGGGGGTCTTCCTCTTTTTCTCTGACGCTCCACCGTACCAAACATGATATCTTTCTCCAGTAACTGATCGCTCCTGATAATATGTCCTCAGTATGAGAAATGAAGTCTGGCCATCCTGGCTTCCAAGGAGCACTCTGGCTGCACTTCTTCCAACACGGATCTGTTGGTTCTTTTGGCAGCCCATGGCACTTTCAATATTCTCCTCCAACACCATAACTCAAATGCATCAATTCTTCTACGGTCTGCCTTATTCACTGTCCAGCTTTCGCATGCGTATGAGGTTATTGAAAACACCATGGCCTGGGTCAGACGCACCTTAGTCCTCAAACTGACAGTTTTGCTCTTCAGTACTTTAAAAAGGTCTTGTGCAGCAGATTTGCCCAATGCAATAAATACATCATTTGATTTCTTGACCTCTGCTTCCATGAGTGTTGATGGTTGATCAGAGCAAAGTGAAGTCTTTGACAATTTCAATCTTGTCTCCATTTACATGGATGTTGTTTATTGGTCCAGTGGTGAGGTGTTTTGTTTTGTTTTGTTTTTCTTGACATTGAGATGCAATCCATACTGAAGGCTGTGGTCTTTAATCTTCATCGGTAAGTATTTTAAGTCTGCTTTGCTTGCAGCAAGAAGGTTGTATATCTCAGGTTGTTAATGAATCTTCCTCTAATCCTATGCCACCTCCTTCTTCTTCTTCTAATTCAGTTTCTCAGGTTATTTGCTCTACATACAGATGGAATCAATTGGAGAAATAATGCAACTCTAGCGCTCACCGTTCCTGATTTTAAACCATTCAGTGTCCCTTTGTTCTGTTTGACCGACTGCCTCGGTGTATGTACAGGTTCCTCATGAGCACATTAAGTGTTCCAAAATAGTCATTCTCCACAATGCTGTCCATAGCTTTTCACGATCCATACAGTTGAAAGCCTTTGCATAGTCAATGAAGCAAGATAAACATCTTTCTGGAATTCTCTACTTTCAGCTACGATCCATCTGTCATCAGTGGTGATAGGCCTTGTTCCACGTTCTCTTCTGAAACTGTCTTGAACCTCTGGAAGTTCCCTGACAATGGACTGTTGCAGCCATTTTTGAATTATCTTGAACAAAATTTTACTTGCATGGGATATTAATGATATTGTCCAATGATTTCTGCATTCCATTGGGTCACTTCTCTGGAATGGGCACAAATATGGCTCTCTTTCAATCAGTTGGCCAGGTAGCTCTTCCAAATTTCTTCCCATAGGTTGAGTGAGTGTCTCCAATGCTGCAGCCATGTGTTGAAAGATTTCAATTTGTGTTCCATCGTTCCTGGAGTCTTGCTCTTTGCCAATGCCAGGGTCAAGATCTTGGACTTCTTTCTTCAGTACTATTTGCTTTTGGTTTTGTTTTTATTTTCTTAAATAAATTTCTTAAATAAATCGTGTGCTACCTGGTGAAATGGTTGAACATCACTCCTTGGTATAGTGATTATGTGTTCCTGTCATCTTCTTTTAATGTGCTGTGAATCATTCAATATTGTGCCCTTGTTGTTGTTGTTGTTAAGTACTGTCGAGTCAATTCTGACCCACAGCGACCCTCTATGGGGTTTCCAAGGAGTAGCTGGTGGGATTGAGCCACCGACCTGGCAGTGTCCTGATACCACACCACACACAGCACCACACCAGAACTCCTTCAATATTGCAAGTCAAGGTTTGGATTTTTTTTCTCCAATTCTTTCAGCTTTAGAAATGTTGAGTGTGTTCTTCCTTTTGGTTTTCTGAATCCAGGTCTTTGCACATTTTATTATAATATTTTACTTTGTCTTCTTGAGCTGTTCTTTGAAATTTTCTGTTCATGTCTCTTGTCTCCCATTTTTTCGATTTGCTTTAGCATCTCTACACTGGAGAGCAAGTTTCAGAGTCTCTTTTGACATCCATTTTGGTCTTTTCTGTCTTCCTTGTCTTCTTAATGGTTTTTGGCTTTCTTCCTGTATCATGTTCTTGATGTCATCCCACAACTCTTCTGGTCTTCAGTAATTACTGTCTAATGTATCAAATCTGTTTCTGAGATGATCCTAAATTCAGGTGGGATCTATTCAAGGTCATATTTTGACTCTAGCAGACTTGTTTTAATTTTCTTCAGCTTCAATCTAAAGTTGCATATGAGCCCTTGATGGTCTACCTCTTGCTTGTTTTGGCTGATAATATGGAGCTTTTCCACTGTCTCTTAACACATGATGTAATCAATTTGATTTCTGTATATTCCATCTGGTGAGAACCATGTATATAGTCATCTATTATATTGTTTAAAATTGGAATTTGCAATGAACAAGTCATTGGTCTTGTAAAATGCTATCGTGCGATCTCCAGCATCATTTCTATCACCAAGGCCTTATTGTCCTACTATTGATTCTCTTCCTCTTTGTTTCCAAGCTTTTCATTCTAATCGCCAGTAACTATCAATATTTTGATTGCATGTTTGATCAATTTCAGACAGAAAAAGTTGGTAGAATTCTTCAGTTTCACCATCACTGGCTTTAGTGGCTGGTGTGGAAATTTGAATAATAGTGGTAATAAACTGTCTTCCTTGTAGGTGTATGGATAGAATTCTGTCATAGACAGCTTTGTACTTCAAGATAGATCTTGAAATGTGCTTTTTGATTAAAGTACATGTTTCAGGTAGACATAAAATTTATGAAGGAGGTCGGCCAGCAGGCGAACCTTCTGCAAGCTATCCATGGTCTTGCCGGTCCTCTCTTCCTACCAACCTTCTGACCAGCAGAGGAAGTTTCTGGGAGGCAGTACTGAACGTCCAAAGAGCCCCGAGACCCCTGCAGAGAAGTGTCCACTACCCTGCCTGCACCGGCCCTGGCCATCAGCTGGCCTGAGTTCCTGACACTGTGAAAGGCAACATTGTAGGAAATGTAAGACGCACCTTTTACTATCAGCACGGTCCAGAGGGAAAGATCTGCTGAAACAAAGCCATCCAGTACATTCTGGAGCCAAAGGACGATGTCTGCAGACACTTAGGTAGAAAGACCTGGAGATCTACTTCCAAATACTCAGCCACTGAAAACCGGATGGGGCACAGTTCTTCTCTGACACACGTGGGGTCACCATGGGTCAGAGTTGACTCCACCAAAACAGGTTTGGAGCTGTTTAGTTTTGTTGACACATTAACACTTACATATCATCCACACGCAAACTTCTGTCAGCCCGAGGCAATCAATGAATTTGGCCAGTCCAGGTGCTGGGTAATCTGAAGCGTCCAGGTAATGACCGGTTTTTACCTGGCTGAGGATCAGAAAGCTCTCTTTGTCAGGAGGCCCCACCTCCCTTTAAAGCCGGCCCTGCACGCTGTCACCAGGAGGCGGCGCTCTTGGGCTCCTCGATACACCTTGTAACCTTTCTCAGGTTCTGAAACAATGTCCTCAATGTCTCCTCCTCCTCTAATCCAATCTTGGGAGTGTGGCCAAGGAGCATTTTCAACGTTTCCTCAGGTTTTCGATGGAGTCCCAGGTGAATACCGCTAGTTCGGAGAAAAGACGTAGAATTTGGCGACCAAGCGGAGGTGGACCCGAGGATATGCATTTCGGGCTAGTCCCCAGGGGACCAGCACTGACCAATCCTTGCTCTTGATGAAGGTTATCAATAGATCACTGAAGGAAGGCTTCCTCGGTTTAAACAGAACAAAATGGAGCAGCCGAGATCGTGAGCGGACCACAGGTGTCTCCCATTGGGTGCCATCCTGGGACGCAGACAGCCCCTTACTGCACTCGGCTCCTCTCTCTGGACCCCCACCCCCACCCCCCCAGGTCTGGCTTCGAATCACACACAGGAGTCCTTTGTCCCCGAGACAGGCTGGAGCACCAGCTGGCTCACAGAACCGGGCAGCTCGGAGCGGACCAGTCCCCACATCTCGCCTGGGGATCCGTCTTAAGGGGGAGATTTCTCTCCCGAAAGCTGGACTCTAGGACTTGACCCCCTAACCTGTGGCTACACCCAGAATAGCGCCTTGGGGACTGTACCGGAAACGGGCCTGACCGCGGGGCTGGAAATAATTACTCCCACCCCAAACCCCCGCCATTCCGGGGCTTAGAGGACCCGAGGCCACCGGGGCCCCTAGGCGGGCGGCGTCCGGACCCCTCCTCAGCACCCATCCGGAGGGCGTCCACGCGAAGTATGAGTCGAAGGTCGGACCCAGACAGCCCCACCCGCTCATCCACTAGGGTCTTTGGGGCGAGCGGCCTCCCCTCCCCCTCGCCCGCGGCCCCTCGCCCGCATCCGTTGCCATGGTTAGCTCTCAGCAGTGGGCAGGAGGAGGGGACACACGCGCGGAGCACGCCACCTACTCTTTACACACCGTTCACACACGAGCACGCACGTTGCACTCACCATTCACAAAGCAAGCCGCTCACGTGCACGCACCCCGCAGTAAACACGCACCCCAGCCAGCTTCTACGCATTGCCCACAGCCCAGGCACACACAACGCCCACCCCGCACCCACGCGTGCCCACGCTGGCGCCTGCGCATCGACACCCGACCCAAGTCAGCAGTGGGGGGTCGCACCCGGGCGCCACAGGCCACTGCCCCCCCTTCCCTTTGTAACCTGTAGTTACCTCCTGGGGACGCAACCACCAGTTCCTCTGGCCCTGGGTCCGAGGGTGCACGTCGGGGCGCCAGGCGCGTTCCCCAGAAGGCCCTGCTGAGCCCTTGAACCCCCAGACCTCAGAGACGCCCCCCTCCTCCAGGCGGCCAGCTTTCCGCACCTGGACTTGGGGGTGGGGGCGGCTCAGAAGTTGAGACCAGTGGAGCACAGACACAGTATGGTCTCAAATCTCTTCCATCCACGGACTCAAGTCACCGTGGTGACAGGTGCTGGATGACTTTCTTTTAACTTTAATCTCTGAAGAAGTAAAAAAAAAAAGAAAAGACAGAAAAACCTAGCAACTAAACACCGGCCAAACTATCACGTGACTGCAGTGAATTTAGATAAACTAAACACGTTTTCTCAGAGTAAACCACTACCGTCTCCATCACTTCTGACTCAGCGTCTATAGGACAGAGTACAGTTTCTTTGTAGGGCTTTAGGGGTCCCAAGACTGTAAATCTTTATGGGAGCAGACTGCCTCATCTTTCCCCTGCAGCGTATCTGGTGGGTTCTACCTGGCCACCTCCCATCACAAAAGACATGACTAGGTAAACGAGGGCACTGAGGGGAGAGGGGGGACAAGGAAACCATGGTTCCTATAGGCTTCCCCCCACCCCCAACCCCTGGGAAATATGGATGGCCTCCAAGTCCAAGGCATGAACTCCTCTCCATTCCACAGGGGCCCCTGGGTAACAAAAACAGCTTGTGCTTAACTAACCTAAGGTGGGCGGTTTGAACCCACTCAGCAACACCACAGAAGGAAGGCCTGCGATCTGCTCCCATAAATAATACAACCAAGAAACCCCTATGGTATCTCCATGAGTAAGAATCGATCCAACAGCGGTGGGTTTGGGTTTGAGGTTCAATAAGGAAATGGTAAAGAATCTGCCGTAAATATTCAGCCAGCCGGTTGCCTTTGCTGTTTTGAACAAAGTCCACCTTCATAGATACTCCCCCCCTGTCTGGAAGGGATTAAGAAAGCCATTTTTCTAATCACCAGCTCACCATGGAGAACACATACAAGAGGCAGCCTTTCTGAACAGAAGAGACTTCATCTGGAAGATCAGTGTCTGGGATGAAAACTCGGGTTACACAAGCAAACAGGTGAGGACAGGTGTACGTAGATGATGAACATTCAGTCCTGGAGATGGGAAGACCCACGTGTCTGCCAGAGTCTGGGCACTCCTCCCAAATTCCACATCCCTCCTTGCAGACTCGGCCTGGGAGAGCTAAGACTTCTAACCACATTTAGTTTGCTTTTAGTTATTTGGTGCTTAACACGGTTGTTAGCTGTTGCTGTCAAGTTCCCATTCGCATCAACCCTGTAGACAGAGTAGAACTGACTGCCCCAGAGGGTTTCCAACGCTGTCATCTTGACAGAAAGTGACTCCCACATCTTTCTTCCTCAGAGCAGCTGGTGGGTTCCAACCACTGACCTTAATGTTGGCAGCCGAGCGCTTAACCCTTGCACCACCAGGGCTCCTACATGGTTATTTGCTATTGTTGTTGTTGTTGTTAAGTGCTGTTCAATCAGTTCTGACTCATAACCACCCTGTATAGGGTTTCCGAGAACAGGCTGCTGAGTTTGAACCACTGACTTTGTTGCAGTTAGCAGTCCAGTGCTTATCCTACACCACCACACCAAAGGCTTAATTCAAGAATTATGAGGGCCCTGGTGTAGATTAACGCACCACACTGAAAAGACATTTGAACTGCAAGGTCGGTGGTTCAAGCTTGCCAGCTGCTCCTTGGAAACCCTATAGAGGGTCACTATGTGTCGGAACCAACTTGACAGGACTTAACAACAGTGAGTCTTGGTGTGGCACTGTAGGATAAGCACTGGACCACAAGGTCCATTTGAACCGAAAGGTTGATGGTTCAAATTCACTAGCCACTCCTTGGAAACTATACAGGATCACTATGAGTCAGAACCAACTCATCAGCACTTAGCAACAAGTGGTTCAGTGGAGTCCTGGCATGGTGCTGTAGGATAAGCATTGGACTGCTAACCACAAGGTCACAGTTCATACCCTCCAGCTGCTCTTGGAAAACCCTGTACAGGGTTGCTATGACCGACTCGAAGGCACTTAACAACAACAAGTGGTTCAGTAGAAGCTTGTGCTCTACTACTAACCTAAAGTTTGGTAGTTCAAACCCATCCAGCAGTGCAGTGGAAGAAAGACCTGGTGATCTGCTTCCACAAAGGTTGCCATCAGTATGACACACCGAGTCACCACAAGTTGGAAGTGACTTTGCAACAACAGGTTTGGGGATTTCTGTGTTCTGTTTTGTTTTCAGGGTTCCGTGGTTCAAGCGGCCCCTACAAGAGATCCACGTTCAATTTGCAGCCAACATGTCTCGTGCGCAGACACCCCCTGTCTGTTAGTGGAGGCTTATATGTTGTTACGATACAGAAGCGGTTTCATGGATCGTCCAGACAAAGATGGAGTAGGAACAAAGACCTGGCAATCTCCTCCCAGAAATCAATGAATCAAAACCCCATGGATCACAATGGTCTAATCCCATTGTGAGGTGATCTCTGTGAATCAGGGATGTAGGGGCAACTTTACAGCAGCAAAAACAGCAAAAGTTGAAGAATCCATATTTTCTATTTATGTAACTTTCCAAAGAAGTTTGTCTTTCTCATGTAGAACATGAAACAGTCCAGCAGAGAAATTAAAGTGACCAGTAGGGAGCTCTGGTAGCGTAGTGGTTACGAATTGGGCTGCAAGCCGCAAGGTCAGCAGTTCGAAACTACCAGCGGTTCCGCAGGAGAAAGATGAGGCACCCTGCTCCCTTAAAGATTTACAGCCTCGGAAACCCTGTGTAGGGTCGCTATGAGTCGGAACCGACTCCACGGCATATAACAACAACAACAGCAAATATACTTTCTAAAGAACCATACCTACAACGAAGCAATGCCTTGGGACCTAATAATACAGTAGGCACACCTCGCTTTATTGCTCCTCAGATATTCCAGAGTTTACAAATTGAAGGTTTGTGGCAATGCTGCCTCAGGCAAGTTCACAGCACCATTTCCCAACAGTATGTGCTCACTTGATGTGTCTGGGTCATTTTCTCATAATACTTCAAAATTTTTCATCACGCTTCTGCACACTTTGTTGTTGTTATTAAGTGTTGTTGAGTGGGTTCGGACTGACAGTGACCCTGCATAGAGTGTCCGAGGAGGGGCTGGTGGGTTTGAACCACTGAACTTGTGGTTAGCAGTCCAGTGTTTATCCTACAGTGCCACACCAGGCCTCCTAGACAAGTGTTATTAAGTTCTATAGAGTTGGTTCTGACTCATAGTGACTCTGTATAGGGTCTCTGAGGAGCAGTTGGTGGGTCTGAACTGCTAACCTTGTGGTTCTCAGTGCCGTGCTGATCCTACAGTGCCACAATGATGGTTGTTGTTGTTATGTGCCGTGGAGTCGGTTCCGACTCATAGTGACCCTGTACAGGGTTTCCGAGGCTGTAAATCTTTACCGGAGCAGAAAGCATCATCTTTCTCCCACGGAGCAGCTGGTAGTTTCGAACTGCTGACCTTGCGGCTTGCAGCCCGATTCGTAACCACTACGCTACAGAGCTCAATAGGGTCTATTAAATGTGCATGATGAAAAGCATAACTTTTATATGTACCGGCAAACTCCAAAATCCGTGTGATTTGCTGTATTGCAATATTCACTTTAATGGATTGGTCCGGAACCCATCTCTGAGGCGTGGCTGTAACTGTTTTGAAAGGTGAGCGTCAGAGCTAGGGCCCCACCACCACTCGCCAGCAGGGGGCGCATTGACCGGAAGGGCCTCCATCCAACTCTGCCCTTATCACGGACTCCGGAGACCGTCCACATCGTTTCTCCCTCACTGGGCCCCACTTCCTCTTGGTTAACGTGGGGGTTCCATTTAGCGTTTCCACTTTCAGAATTACAAGACATTTTATAATTCTACAAATGAAGCCAGGCCTCCTTGTCTAGTTACTACCTGTGAAGATAAAATGAAGTCAAATACAAACCGCCCTATGTTTTGTGCCAACTGTATTAAAACGTTTTATCTGGAATGGAGTGAAGGTTTACAGAGCGGATCATCAGTTTGGCATTCTGCTAACGGGACACTTTGTTTCAGCTCAGTGATTACAATCCCCTCCCAGCGCGCTCCCTCCGTGTGCCTACAGTTTGCATTTCTCCCCCTTCCTCTACCCTTCTGAACTCTGTCCTTGGAGGAATGCTGCCCTTTTATCACAAATGTTGGCCACTCTATGGTGTGTGCACCTACATATGTTGTTGTCTCCCCTACATATCTATGGATTGCTTTACTGGAAGAGGAGCCCCAGGGTGAGTTCAGTTCCAGACCTGAAGTGTCATCCAGGGTCATATAGTTCTGGGGTTTCACGGATCTCTACCTGACCAGTAATCCCAGTCTTTTCTATGCTTCTGAGTTTTGTTCCACATTTTTTCTCTCTCTGTGCAGAGGGCTCTCTAATGGGATCCCTTTTAATTGTATCTTGGGGGTGATGTGTACCACCTTCCCCCGGGTTCACACGTGCACAGTAGCGGTCACAAATGGCCATTAATTCTCTCTTTATTCTGGAAGTCGGAAGTCAAAAGTCAGCCTGTGAGCCAAGCTGTGAGCTCTCTGGAAGCTCTCAGGGTCTCTTCCTGCTCTGGTGGTCCAGGTTTGTGATTGCATCACTCTCAGCTCTGCCTCAGTCCTTTACCCGCGGACAGAGGTTCAAGGAAGGAAGGAGGAACAGAGACAAGAACTACAGGGAGAATAGGGTGTGAGTGATGTTCCGTGGAGGGAGCTGAAACACTTCTGGGTGTCTCCTCCTCTATCCCGGTACTGAATTTAGGACCCACCCACTTAATTCAGGAAGACCTCACCTGGAAGTCTTTAAATACATCTGCAAAGACCCTATTTCCAAATAAGGTCCTATGCACAGGTGATGAGGATAATAATGTTAGGACTTAGACATACCTTTGGAATCCTGATGTGGTGCTGTAGGACACGCACTGGAATGCTAACCGTGAGGTCAGCGGTTCAAACCCGCCAGCCACTCCTGGGAAACCCTATACAGGATTGGTATGAGTCAGAACCAAATGACCAGTACTTAACAAAAAGACATATCTTTGGGGGAGTCACTGTTCCACCCTGCTTGATGTACACATCTGACAAATTTGTCATGGAGGTAATTAGGGTACCAAACCATCATTTGGTGACCAAACTGCACCTAGGTCTGTAGGTGATAAAAATAGTTTGTGCTCAACTGCTAACCACAAGGTTGGTGGTTCGAATCCACCCAGGTGAGCCACAAATGGAATGCGTGGTGACTTACATCCATAAAGACTATTGTTGTTAAGTGCTGTAGAGTCGGTTCCAACTCATAACAACCCTGTTAGGGTTTTGTGGTTCAAACTGACCTTGCGGCCCAGTGCTTTGTTCCACAGCGTCACACCGGGACTCCTCTATAAAGATAGCAGCCACCATCAAGTCGGTGCCCACCCTAGGGACCCTGTGTAGGCTTTCTGAGACTGTAAAAGTCTATGGATGTACACAGCTTCATCTCTCTCCCCAGGAGTGGCTGGTGGATTTGAACTCGTGGCTAGGAGTCCAATGTTTATTCCGCAGCGATACCAGGGATGCCAAGAAAACCCTATGGAGCAGTTCTACTGTCCCATGGGGGCTCCATGAGTGGGACTGGACTGGACAGCAACTGGCTTGGCTTCTTTGGGTTTCTATAGAGCTGCACCTGGACTCCTGGTGTGGCGCCCTGGAGTAAGCACTCAGCCTCCAAGGTCGGTGGTTCGAACTCCTCGGAGCCATTATACAGGGTCGCTATGAGTCTCAATGGTCACTTAGTAGCAACAACACAGAGCTACACCTGATCCTCAGAGTCCCGGTGTGGTGCTGTAGGAGCCACACTGGACTATGAACCACAAGGTTGTGTTTGCTTTTCAGAAACCCCAGACAGGGTGGCTATGAGTCCGAACCAACTCTATGGCACTTAACAGCAGCTGGTCCCTAGAACTCTTCCAGCCCCAGCCAGAGGTCAACTTAACCACCTGATGTTGTTGCTTGGTGTCACTGAGGCCATTCTCAACTCATAGGGACCTCACGTGACAAAATAGAATTGCCCTATAGGGTTTTTCAGGGGCCAATCATCAGGTCTTCCTGCTGGGGAGCTGCTGGCTAGGTGTGAACCACCAACCTTTGGGTTCCCAGATGAGTGCTCATCCACTGTGCCACCAAGTCTCCTGAAAGGTCCAGCACTGCTCTGCTTCGTAGCAAATAGAACAGAAGCATGGGGCAGGTGGTTTGCCCACAAACCCACCCTGCCTGCATGTTAACGCCGTGAGAGTGTTTCATCCTAGAAACACAGAGAACTCCGCCTATGTTCCATTTTCCCTCTTTTGAGAGAGACATGGGGACTGGACATATTTTACTTTTCTGATCTAACCTTGCTTGCTGAAAGTGAAGAGGACTTAGAATGCTTACTGATGAAGATCAAACACCACAGCCTTCGATATGGGTTGCACCTCAATGTAAAGAAAACAAAAATCCTCACCACGCAACCAATGAGTAACATCATAATAAATGGAGAAAAGACTGAAGTTGTCAAAGATTTCATTTTGCTCAGATCAGCCATCAACACTCATGGAAGCAGCAGTCAAGAAGTCAAATGACATTGTGTTAGGCAAATCTGCTGCACAAGTCCTCTTTAAAGTGTCTAAGAGCAAAAATGTCAGTTTGAGGACTAAGGTACACCTACCCCAAGCCATGGTATTTCCAATAACCTCATATGCATGCGAAGGTTGGACAGTGAATAAGGAAGACCATAGAAGAATTGATGTATCTGAGTTATGGTGTCGGAGGAGAATATTAAAAGTACCATGGACTGCCAAAAGAACAAACAAATCTTTGTTGGAAGAAGTACAGCCAGAATGCTCCTTAGAAGCCAGGATGACCAGACTTTGTCTCTCATACTTTGGACTTGTTACCAGGAGGGACCAGTCCCTGGAGAAGGACATCATGCTTGGTAAAGTGGAAGGTCAACGAAAAAGAGGAAGACCCCCAACGAGATCTTGGGGATGAAAGCATACCAACTGTGAGGTTGGCCCAGGACCAGGCAGTGTTTCGCTATGAGTCAGAACTGACTCATAGTACCTAACAATTAACAACAGCTACTACGAAAAACCACAACAAAAATTAGACCTTTGGCCTCAGCATGTGGACGACCATAGGGAGCAGAGAGGCCTTCAGAGGAGCCAGAGTGCTCCTACCCAGCTCCTCTGCCACTCCCAGGAAAGCCTGCCCCAAGTGCCACATCTCCCCATACTCACAAGAAGCTGGAAAACTGGATTTTTGAAACGGGGTTTGTTATTGTATTTCCGATAAAAGCTTACAGAATAAATGAGGTTCCTGTTTGGCAGTTTCTGAACAAATTGCTCAGTGACATTAGTTACATTTTTCACAATGTATCAACATTCTCTTTCACAGCATTCTGGTTGTCCTGATTCCTATACTCTAGTTTCCCTGCCTCCTCAAGGTCTCATCTTTTTACTTTAGAGTCATGGCTGACCTTTTGGTTTCTTATGGTAGTGGTGGTTGTATGCTGTCAAATCTGTTTCAACTCATTTCAACTCGATATAGGCTTCAGAGGCTGTAAGTCTTTATGGGAGCAGACCTCATCTTTCTCCTGTGGAGTGGTTGATGGATTCGAACTGCTGACCTTGCAGTTAGCATCCCAACTTGTGACCCACTATGCTACCAGGGTCCCTTGGTCTTATAGAGAGGGGGTTTGTTTAGTAGAACACTGTGGTCACAGGTAGTATCTTCTGTTTTGTGTGCCAGTCTGTTATTTAGCTAAAGGTGACTTCAGAGGGTAATTTGGGTTCACAGTGTAACAAGCATCTATCTGGGGGCGACAGTCTCAGGTAGACACTTTAAGATTTGAGATCCTGTTCTGTTTTTCTCCCGCTCTGTCAGGAGCCGTCTCCTGTGGCCCTGATTAGAAGGGTTGATAGTGGCGGCCGGGCACCATCTAGTTCCTCTGGTCTCAGGGTAGATGGTGCGGCTGTGGTTCATGTAGACCTTGTCCAGTAGACGAGTTTTTTCTCTGAGACTTTGGCTTTTTCTCCTGATGAGTTGTTGTTGTTGTTAGGTGTTGTCGAGTTGGTTCTGACTCACTTGAAACCGAATGAAACACTGCCTGGTCCTGTACCATCCTCACAATCAGTACATGCGAGCCCACTGTAGCGGCCACTGTGCCTCTTTCTCGCTGACCCTCCACTTTACCCAGCATGATGTCCTTCTCCAGAGACCAGTCCCTCCTGATAACATGTCCAAAGTACAAAAAGACCAAGTCTGGTCATCTTGGCTTCTAAGGGACATTCTGGCTGTACTTCTTCCAACACAGATTTGTTTATTCTTCTGGAAGTCCATGGTAATTTTAATATTCTCCTCCAATACTCCTCCAATAACTCGGTGCATCAATTCTTTTATGGTCTTCCTAATTCATTGTCCACCTTTCATATGCATATAGGGATCAATGATTGTATCTTATTGGACTTTTTTAAAGGAACTCTCCCAATTATTAAATGCTAGCAACAAACTTAATTTTCTTAACCCTGCCTGGGCTCACTACATATGCTACACAACATATTTCAGAGCCATACTAAACCCATTGACTGTCAGTTTGGGGTTTGGGCAACATTTGTGAGGGCAGGACCCCTGTCTCCCTCCCCATTGTTACCTGGGTACCTCATTCAGGACCTGCCTGAGAGTAACGGGCGTAAGGAAGGTCCGTGGTTGATTGTTCAAGACAGTGTGTGTAATGTACACATGATAAAGAAGAGTTGTGTATACCGTGAATTGTGTGGCACTGTTTACAGAAAGACAGTTGTGTGGGCAGGTTACACACTCATACTGTTAAGTACACATACACACAGAGTTGTGTGAGTGTGCGTAACACCCACACTGTCTACACAGAGGTAGAGTTGCATGAGTGTGTAACACTGGACTGTGAACCACAAGGTTAGTGGTTCAACCAACTAAATACAGAGATGTGTGAGTGTGCATAACACCCACACAATTTACATGCAGAGTGAGTTGTGCAAGCTTGTGTACACACCCGTACTGTTGACACATACTGTGAGTATGTGTACACACCCACACTGTTGACAGAGTTGTGTGAGTATGTGTGTATATATGCTCAGAGAGAGAGCATTGTGTGAGTGTGTGTACCCACCTGCACTGCTCGCACACACCCTAACCCGAGGGAAAGACATGGTAGGAAGGTACCGTCAGCTGAACTGCACTAAGGAGCCCAGACTTTCCGGTTCCGAGCGATGGTGATCTCAATGCTGAAGTGCTCCCCTGGGATCCCTGGGGTTGTGCCAGGACATCTAGCAGTGAAAGGAGAACGGACATGCTGAGGGACAGACAGACACAGTCAAGAACCAAACTGAAAGGATGTGGAAAGCAACCACAGTTTCCCAGAGTGGCTGTGAGAAGGGGCTGGTGCTTCCTAAGTTCACATCACACAGCCACCACAGAGCAGAGGGGGAACGTCTCGGTGTGCAGGAGAAAGAACACGCAAAACCCCCAGTCAAAGACACCCAAGTGAAACCTCCGCCTGAAACGCAAGGTGTTTCAAGTTCAGCGTTGTAACTGATACCTGGGTCTTAGACACCGCATCCCAGTGCAGGAACATCAAAGACGCCCGAGAAGGACCAATGGAGGCTACTGTCTTCTTACCTGTCACCCCCTTTCCCTTTAACCCACACTTCACGACTGGAAATAACCCCTACTGCTCTCCTGTGAGTGGACCTGTACAAAGAAACCTGAGCAGGGTATTTGTTGTAACACTATGGGTCTCCCCTAACACTTGGAAACGACCCAAACGCCCCTCAACAATACAGTCAATAACCTGGGCTCGAGGACATCACTGGGATACTACGCAGCAAGCTAAAAGGAATTCTCCGACTCTCACAGACTAATGCTGAGCGAAAGGAGCAGGACACAAAAGAGGAGACACTTCCTAAATCTTAATAAGCTTCAGTGATTCTGCTTGGAACCGGAAGCTGGTGTGTATAGCTTGCTCCGTCCTTAATTGCAGAGGAAGACCCCGGATAATGAGATGGATTGGCACAGAGGCAGAGGCAGCGGCAATGGGCTTCAACGTAACAATCGTGAGGCTGGCCCAGAACTGGGCAGTGTTTCATTCTGTTGTGC
>NW_006408650.1:3151086-3151878 GCF_000296735.1 Chrysochloris asiatica | reverse complement strand
CGCTATGAGTCAGAACCAACTCGATGGCACTTAAAAACATGTTTTACTGGAAATGTTTTCTTATCTGTTTCTTTAACTTTATTTTTGATTTTTGGCATGGCAAGGCAAGTGAGACAGAGAAAGGAAGCAGCATAGAGATGTTTGTTTACTGATTTTTCTGTCTTGAATTCCTTAAAGACAGACATGCTATCTATTCCCAGGGTCTCAAATAGTTCCTGGAACAATAGAGAGTATTGGGTTCACCCAAAAACAGAAACCAGAGGTGACACAGTAGCATTACAATTCAATTTATATGAAGTTCCAAAACAGACAGAAGAGATCCATGATGCTAGAAGTCAAAATCAGGGTCACCTCTTAAGTGGGTAGAGATTCTTTGTCTCCATCTATGTGGCACTTGGACTTCTGGTGTGGCACGTACGATCAGCACTGGACTGTGGGCCACAAGGTCAGCAGTTCAAACCCACCAGCTGCTCCTTGGAAGTCCATACAGAGTTAATATGAGTCGAAATCTACTCAATGGCACTTAACAATAGCTCGTGGCACTTGTATGGAATATGAAGGGGCTTCCCAGAGTTCATGGGGAAATTCCATTGTTCCCACGTCATTTCCCACAAACGTTTTGAAATCTCCTTATATACTCATATCAAAGTGCACTGAGCTATTTACTCAGAAGACCTATAGTTTTACTATATGTAAGTCAAATCTCAATTTTATAAGCTATTTTTACCATGAGCATATGTTGTTGTTGTTGTTGTTAAGTGCCGTCGAGTCGGTTCCGACCCATAGCGACCC
>NW_006408650.1:3140734-3148948 GCF_000296735.1 Chrysochloris asiatica | reverse complement strand
GGCTTCTGCTGGGTCCTAGTGCCCACCAGCTTGTGGCCATCTGCAGCGCTCCAATCTCGGCCTCCATCATCCCAAGGCCATCTCCTCTGTGAATCTGTTTCTTCTCCTTTCCTGAAAAAAAAAAGTCATAAAGAGGAGCCCTGGTGGCGCAGTGGTTAAGCACTAAGCTGCTTACCAAATCGTCGGTGGTTCAAACCCACCATCAGCTCTAAGGAAAATTATCCGCTCCCATAAAGAAGCCAGTCTTGGAAACCCCGCGTCGTACAGGGGTCCATCTTAGGGGGGGTATCTATCGCTGCTACAGCATAAAGACCACAGGGGTTGGTTTTAACAGACATTTATTCTCTCAGAATTTGTTGTTGTTGTGAGGTGCTGTCGAGTCGGTTCCGACCCGTAGCGAGCCTGTATAGGGTTTCCAGGAGAAGCTGGTGAACTTGAACTGCCAACTTTGCAGTTCAAATGACTTTGCAGTCCGATGCATCAGCCCACAGTGCAACTTTAGGAGGCTAGAAACCCGAATTCAGAGCCCCAGCTCTGGGCCAAGGTCCTCGTCTCCTGTTGGCATCTGTAGAGGCAGCATCCATTGGCGAGCTCAGTGTGTCTTGGCATCAAACTTCCCTTGGATCTAGGAGTCCTGGTGTGGTACTGAGGTTCAAACCCATCAGGCACCCCTCGGGAACCCTACACAGGGTGGTTGTGAATAGGAACCGACTCAAGGGCACTTCTCCACAACAGGAACTTCACAGTGAGGAACCCCTGGTACAGAGAAGGCACCCCACTCTGTCTCTCTTGTGGTTGGAGGTCCCTCCTACTCTGCTTCAATCTCTCCTGAGATAGAGGGTGTTGCACCCCACACCCTCAGGAACCTCTCCTTCACTGGATCAGGGTCATGGTGGGATTAATGGTGATGAATCCCCCGGATCAAGCTGCACTGGAACTGACTAGTTGGCATTTCCCAACAGTCCCTTCCTGAATCATTGTACTGGATTATGTCATCAGATCACATGACCTGATTGGCAAACCATGGACACACACGGTCCAATCAAGCTGACATGTATGGGGGAGGGGAGGCCGGTGGGACACAGTTCAATCTGTGACCGGGTCTGACCCACACTGATGCTGACTAGTGCAGGACGTGGTTCTGTTTGTTGGGCATGAGGTTGTGATAACAACAACAAAACCCGAGTCTCACCCATTTTGTAACCAAGTTGTTGTTATGTGCCACTGAGTCAGTTCCGACTCATAGCAACCCCAGATAGGGTTTGAATGGCCAGTCTTATGGAGAGCAGGCTAGTGCTTATCCTACAGCACCACACCAGGACTCCTATTATAGTCAATCCCAACTCATAGTGACCCTTGTAGAGGGTTTCTGAGGAGCGACTGGTGGATTTGAACTGCTGATCTTGCAGTTAGAAGTCCAGTGCTTACCCTACAGCACCACACCAGGACTCCTATTGTAGAGCTGTGTTTGTTGCTGTTAAATGCCGTCACGTTGGTTCTGAATCATAGTGACCCTGTATTGGGTTTCTGAGGAGCGGCTGGTGGATTTGAACCTCCAATCTTACAGTTAGCACCATAGCAGGGCTCTACTAACCAAGTAGACAACTAAACAAGGAGCACTGTGACATCCAGACCGGTTCCTGGTTCGTGGTGCAGGTTCCCTGGGGGCACAGCAGACTGTCGCCTCCCCAGCCCTGAGGAGTTGACTTGGCAGTTGTAAAAATCAGTGGGAGTTGTAAAAATCAGTGGGCATTCCAGAGGAATGTGTGGTTCCCTCCTGACACCTCCCCGTCCTCCCACATGTAACTGGAAGCAGGAACTATGCCCCAACCCCCCAGCCTCTCCCTCCCCCTTCCACTCCCCCAGCCCTGGTCTTTGCAACACAGGTGAGAAGCTGTAGACTCAATTCTACAGTTTGAGGACTAAGATTCGCCTGACCCACGGCATGCTATTTTCACTAGTTTCATATACATGTGAAAGTTGGACAATTAATAAGGAAGACCGTAGAACAATTGATGTATTTGAGTTAGTGGTATTGGAGAAGAACATTAAAAGTACCATGGACTTCCAAAAGAACAAACAGATCTGTGTTGGAAGAAGTATAGTCAGAGTACTCCTTGGAAGCCAGGATGGCCAGACTTTGTCTCTCATACCTTGGACATATTATCAGGAGGGACCAGTCCCTGGAGAAAGACATCACGATTGGTAAAGAGGAGGGTCAGAGACAAAGATGACGACCCACAACAAGATGGATTGGCACAGTGGCAGCAGCAATGGGCTCAAGCGTGGTAACGATGGTGGGGTTGGCGTAGGCCTGGGCAGTGTTTTATTCTACTGTGCGTACAATCGCTCTAGTTGGCACCAACTTGATAGCACCTAACAACCACAACAGACTCAGTTCTCGGCTGAGGCCTGCAGCTAGACCAGGGCTTCAGAAATGCAAGGAGAATCCCTTTGAATTAGATCCATTCTACAGTGCTCATATATGGAAAAGTTCCCCCGAAAAGAACCGTGTTTCCAGGCCTTTCTTCCTAGTCTTAGTTTGGAAGCTCCGCTGAAAGCTGTTCAATAATCTAACTGCACACAAGCCTCCACTGAGAGATGGGACTCGAACCTGGGTCTCCTGCATGGAAGGCAAGAATGTTACCACTGGGCCACCGATGCCTCTCCTGATGCTAATTTCATCTGGATGGAAACAAACCAGCTCTCCCCAGGATGGGGCTCCTGGGCTGCTGTCCAGATGTTGGCGGTTTCTTGCCTAACTGAAACCACCAGTGTCTCCAGGGAGCAAGCAGTGGGAAGGTGGCGATCACTTGGCACTTTGTCATCTGGTTACATCTTCCAGCTGGAAGCCACAACATCCACAGAAGCTTGAGAGCTTGTCCTCTTTTCCCAGGAGGGAAAGCTTCCAGGTCCACGTGCCCACACACACCTGCAGAGAAGCCTCTCCCCACTCACTGAACATCCACGCCCACCTAGGAAGAAGACCCTAAATGCCACATCAAGTGAAACCCTAGAGGGCCAGACAGACGGGACAGGAAGGAAAGATGGCTGTGTGGAAGAATTACTCAGGCTGTGGGATAAGCATTGGCTTGATAAGCATAAGGTCGGCGGTTCAAATCCACCAGATGCTCGTGGGGAGAAAGATGAGGTTGTCTGCTCCCATAAAGATTTATAGTCTCAGAAACTTTATACAGGGTCACTGTGGGTTTGATCCACGAGAAAGGAGCCGTGCGGGGGCAGTGGTTAAGTGCTTGGCTGCTAACTGAAAAGTCGGCAGTTCAAACCCACCAAATGGCTCCATAAAAGCCTTACAGCCTCAGAAACCTCCACCTTACAGGGTCGTTGGGAGTTGGAACTGACTCCATAGCAGTGGGCTTGGTTAGGATTTTGATGTTCACAAGAAAACCGTCCTGGTGGTGTGAAGGTGGCTAATACACTCAGCTACCAAGCGTCAACACTCGCGGAAGCAGCAGTCAGGAGATCAGACGACGTATTGCATTGGGCAAATCTGCTGCACAAGACCTTTTTAAAGTGTTAAAGAGCAAAGATGTCAGCTTGAGGACTAAGGTGCACCTGACCCAAGCCATGGTATTTTCAATAACCTCATATGCATGCGAAAGCTGGACAGTGAATAAGGAAGACCATAGAAGAATTGATGCTTTTGAGTTGTGGTATTGGAGGAGAATATTGAAAGTGCCATGGGCTGCCAAAAGAACCAATAGATCTGTTTTGGAAGAAGTGCAGCCAGAGTGCTCGTTGGAGGCCAAGATGGCTAGGCTTCGTCTCTCATACTTCAGACATATTGTCAGGAGGGACCAGTCCCTGGAGAAGAACATCATGTTTGGTAAGATGGAGGGTCAGAGAGAAAGAGGAAGACCCCCAACGAGATGGATTGACCAAGTGGTAGCATCAGTGGACTCAAGCATGGCAACAATAGTGAGGCTGGCCCAGGACCGGGCAGTGTTTCATTCTGCTGTGCATAAGGTCACTATGGGTCGGTACCGACTCAATGACACCTAACAACAACAACAACATGTGCAGAGTGGGGACCACCGCTGCTGGCTCAGTAGTCTGTCTTCCAGCCTGGTTCTCGGCCACTGGGATTGTACATGTTGTGTGTGTGTGTATATATATATATACACACACACACAACACGCAAATGGGTCTTCAAAAAGTTCATGGAAAATTAGTTTTATGAAGAAAAGTATGCATGGACTTCAAAAAAAACTTTTGCACCAAAATAGACTCATACCAATTTGTTATAAAGGAGTTCTGGTAGCATAGTGGTTACAAGTCGGGCTGCTAATCACATGATCAGCGGTTCAAAACTACCAGCCATTCCACAGGAGAAAGGCTTTCCGCTCTTGTAAAGATGTACAGCCTCGGAAATTCTACGCAGGGTCGCTGTGAGTCAGAACCAATCCTACAGGCCACCACACCACCAGTTTGTTATAGGAACCCTGGTGGCACTGTAGGTTAGGTACTGGCCTGCTAACTGAAAGGTTGGTGGTTCAAACCAACCAACCACTCTAATGAGAAAGATAAGGCTTTCTGCTCCTGTAAAGATTTACAATATCAGAAACCCTACATAGGGTCACTATAAGTCCAAAATATTAAACGTTCAAGAGCAAAGAAGTCAATTTGAGGACTAAGGTACACTTACTTGATGCAAGCCATGGTATTTTCAGTAGCCTCATATGCATGTAAGGAGCTCTGGTAGCGTAGTGGTTACAAATCAGGCTGCCAACCTCAAGGTCAGCAGTTCGAAACTACCAGCCGTTCCGCAGGAGAAAGATGAGGCATTCTGCTCCCATAAAGATTTACAGCCTCGGAAACCCTGTGCAGGATGACTATGAGTCGGACTCCACAGTACTTAACAACAACAACAACATATGCATGTGAAGAAAGTTGGACAGTGAATAAGGAAGGCCATAGAAGAATTGATGCATTTAAATTATGGTGTTGGAGAAGAATATTAAAAGTACCATGGAGTGCCTGGAGAACACACAGATCTGTGTTGGAAGAAGTGCAGCCTGCCAAAATGCTTCTCAGAAGCCAGGATGGTCAGACTTCATCTCTCATACTTCAGATATAGTATCAGGAAGGACCCGTCCCTGGAGAAGGACATCATGTTTGGTAAAGTGGAGGGTCAGCAAAGAAATGAGGAAGACCCCCAACAAGATGGATTGGCACAGTGGCAGCAGCAATGGGCTCAAGCTTAACAACGATTGTGAGGTTGACCCAGGACCAGCCAGTGTTTCCTTCTGTTATGCGTCAGGTTGCTATGAGTTGGAACTGACTCAATGGCACCAAACAACACCACCATAGACAGAATGGATTTGCTGGCAGTGGTTTTGGTTTTGTGTTTGTTTTAGCTTGTTATAAAACGTCTGAATAGGATCTAAGAAGAATAAGACATTAGTTTCAAAAAAGCCCCTATCAAAGCAACATGAATTCTCCTAAAACTGAGGCAAGAACAAACATCAAATTTATGGTGAAGCTTGGGTGGAAGAATGGTGGAATTGATGATGCTTTATGCAAACCTTATGGGAACAGTGAATGTCCCCAAGGAAATGAGCAGTTTGGATGTCTCGTTTTAAGAAGGGAGAAGACAGTGTTGAAGAAGAAGCCTGTAGTGTGACATCGTCCACATCGATTTACGAGGAAACAATTCATCTTATTTGTGCCCTAATGGAAGAGGATCGATAATTGACAGCAGAAACTACAGTCAACAACATAGACGTCCAAAGGGATCAGCTTACACAATTGTTGTTAGATGCTGTCAAGTCGGTACCAACTCATAGCACCCTTATGCACAAAAGAACGAAACACTGCCCAGTCTTGTGTCAACCTCACAACTGTTGTTATGTTTGAGCCCACGGCTGCTGCCTCTGTGCCAATCCATCTCGTTGGAGGTCTTTCTCTTTTTCTCCGACCCTCCACTTTACCAAACATGATATCTTACTCAATTCTGCTGGATGGGTGCCCAAACTGTTGCACCCAGATCAGCTGCAGACAAGAGCAGCGCTTTCCAGGAAAATTTTGAACAAATATAACCAAGATCCTGAAGCAGAATTTGAATAGGCGCTGACATGGCCTTACCAGTAGGATCCTAAGCCAAAGCAACGGCTACTAAGAGATGGAAGTTGTCCAGTCAAAGCAAAGACCATCGCCACAAGGCATTGTGAAACCTGGTGTAGCATTAGACTGCTAATCTCAAGGTCGGCGGTTCAAACCCACCAGCCGTTCTTGGAAACCCTATACACACTCACTATGAGTCAGAATGGACTCAATGGCACTTAACAACGAAGCATTTTGCTTGTTGACTTTCTGAGGGGTCAAAGAACACTAACATCTGTTATTATGAGAGTGTTTTGAGAAAGTCAAAGATTTAGCAAAAAATGCCCTAAAAGCTTCACCAGAGAGCTCTTCTCAGCCCAGCAAAATCTCTCGCTCATTCTTAGCATCAAATAAGGGCAATTTGTACGACTCCCAATGGGAGACCAGAGGGGTCTTCTTTTTGTTTCCTTGTCTTAAATAAGTCTTTGAAGGATGCCCATTTTTCCTCCGCTAATAACGTAAAAAAGACTGTGTTTACCTGGTTAAATTCCTCAGTCCTTTAGGGACGGACTTCATGGCTGAGGTCGTTGCTCGCAAAACTGTCTTGACCTTGAGAGAGCTTATGTTGGGGTTTATTTTTATACTTTTTATTTTTATCTTTTAATTCCATTTTTCCACAAACTTTCTGAAGTATTCTCATGTGTGTGTAGACAACACTGAGATACTCCTTCTCCTTACGTATTAAGGATCCCTGTAGCGGAGTGGATTACCAACTGGGCTGCTAAGCACAAGGTCGGCAGTTTGAATCTACCAGTCACTTCACAGACAAAAGATGAGGTGTTCTGTTTCCGTAAAGATGTGGTCTCAGAAACCCTATACAGTGTCGCTACGAGTTGGAACCGACTCAGTGGCACACAGCCACCACCACCTATTAAAAACAAGCAAATCCAGTCAATTCCAACACGTTTACATAAGATTTCCGAGACTGTAAATCTTTGCGAGAGCAGATAGCCTCATTTTCTCCTATGGAGAAGCTGGTGGGTTTGAACTGATGACCTATGGCTAGCAGTCCAGTACTTTTCCTACAGTGCCACTAGGGCTTTATACTTATCTATTGGACTAGCTAAAATCCAAACCCCCAGATGTTGGTGAGGATGTGAGGGGACAAGAACTCTCGCGTTCACTGTGCTGGTGGGAAAACAAAAGGGCGCGGCCACTTTGGAAGTCACTCTGTCAGTTTCCTACAAAGTTAAACACAGTCTAACCATTCATACAGCAATGTGCTCCTAGGTATCCCCCAGACACTGGAAATATATGTCCACACAGAGACTTATAGCAGCTCTAAAGGGCTGTTGTTCTCTGTCCTCTAGAGACACGGCATATCTGAATCCACTCTGTGGCATCAACATCAACAACAGCATGGATGTGTCCGTTTGTCTAGCCACTCTCCTGCCGAAGGACACCTTGGATGCTTCCGATTTGGGGCAATTATGAATAGAGATACCATAAACGCTCATGGGTAGGTTCTTATGTACCTGATGCTTTTTTTGTGTGTGTGTGAATTGAGTGAAGGTTTACAAAGCAGATCATCAGTTTTACATCCGACAAATTATGTATTTGGTTTCATTACCATGATTGCAATCCCCTCCATGTAACATCATTTATTTATTCTACCTTCTCCTTGTGATTCTTGCCTCCATTCCACCATTCCTCCCTACCTTCCTGAATTTTGGCCTCAGGTAAATGTTGTCCTTTTGATCTTGAACGGTTGACCATTCCATGGTATGCAGACCTCAGATGATGGATTTTGTGTCAACTTGCTGGGCCAGGATGCTCAGCGGTTTGGTAGTCAAGATGTAGTAATCCTTCACGGTGAGATCTAATATAATGTAATTACTTCCATGATAGGATCTGCTATGTGCAGCCAATCAATTTAAATGGAAGGGATATTTCCTCAGCCTTGTGGCCTGCGATGTCTTTCATCTTACAAAGAGAAAAGGAAAGAGAAGGGAACAGAGGAGAGAGGACTACTAGCAGAAAGACAGAAGAGCCGGGAGTGGAGTCCTTGCACTGTGAAGCTTCTACATCCGGGGAAAGGTTGATGCCAAGATACACGGCATCTCCAAGGAAGGCTGGGCCCACAGATGCTGC
>NW_006408650.1:3138378-3140334 GCF_000296735.1 Chrysochloris asiatica | reverse complement strand
CCCTTGTGGTATTTAAGTTGTAGCAGTGCTAGAGAAGTAAGACACTTCAGTAGACTTGTTGTCCCCCTGTGTACCGATCTACTGCTTACTGGAAATGGAACCACAGGACAAGTTCTATATCTGATAGATTTTAATGCCACTGTTTTCTGTATAAAGATTTGAGCAGAAAATCACAATGAACTCTAACTTTTATTAACATGTCTTAGTCTGCTAATGATTTTTTGTTTTGTTTTGTTTTCATTTAAACCAGCTTCTCTTCACCTTTTCTTCCTTCTCATAATTTCTACTTCTCTTAGTCAAAAGCTTTGTTTTCCAAAACTCCATCGCCCATCAACCCATCTCTCCTAATGTAAGTGTCTGCATTTAGAGATTTTGCTTCTAAGAGTAATGTGATGCATTTGGGTTATGGTGTGGAGGAGAGTATTGAAAGTACCATGGATTGTCAGAAGAACCAACAGATCTGTGTTGGAAGACGTGCAGCCAGAGCGCCCCCTGGAGGCCAGGATGACCAAACTTCGTCTCTCCTACTTGGGACGTACTATCAGGAGGGACCTATCCCTGGAGAAGGAGATCATGCTAGGTAAAGTGGAGGGTCAGTCCAAAAGAAGAAGATCCCCAACGAGATGATCGGCACCGTGGTAACAGTAATGTGCTCGGGCTTAGCAGTGATTGTGAGGTTGGCACAGGACCGGGCAGTGTTTTGTTCTGTTTTGCACGTTGGTGACTGTGTGAGTCTGTACCAACTTGACGGCCCCTAACAGTAACAAGAAGAGTAATAATCCATCACAGCAATTTTGGAAATTCTAGAAAAATATAAAGAAAACAATTAAAACCTTGCATACCAGCAAGAGCACTTCAGTATTCTTTCCACACTTTTATTTTTCATGTACATGTACACAGATAAAAGGGGCGGTGGTGGCACAGTAGGTTAATAAATAAAACATCTGTGGTTCAAACTCACCAGCCTCTCCGAGGAAGAAAGCTGAAGCAGTCTGCTTGCTAAAGATTGACAGGCTCAGGAGCCCTAGGCAGCAGCTCTGGTCCAAACTATTGGGGCACTAGGACTTGAAATCAGCTCAGCAGACGTCCATTTAGATTACATACACGTGAATACTTTTATAAAATTGAGACCACACTGCATAGATTTTTCTATCTTTAAAATAAAAAGGTTTTGTATACAAAAAGATTTCCCCCATGCCAGTTAAAAGACCTTCTAAATCTTGAATTGTGACGAACACAGAGAATTTCCTTGAAAGACTCCACCACAGAGCGCTTGTCACCTACCCATAAACAGACACGAAGCTATTTCCAACACGTTTATAATCCCTGCTGCAGCAAACAAATCAGGACATAGATCATCCTATGCATCTCTGATTATCTTCTTATTTCCTGAGGAGGTTCCCTAGGCGTAAAATGGCCTGATAAAAGGGTATGAGTGGTTTTAAGGATCTGGAATCCCATTGCCAAATTGCTTTCTAGAAACACGGAAGCAATTTACATTCCCACTCATGGAGCTGGGGTACCATTTTTGCAATCTCACCTAACCTTCACTGTAGACTTTTAAGCTGATTTTTAATTTAATTGAGGATCTGAGAGTTTGAAATTATAAATATACTCTGCCTTGGGAAGAATTCACCCCATGCTTACATCCAAATGATGCATTCTTATTGGTGAAGAGATTCTAGGCCGGAACCTGCAGCCAGCATCATGGTGAATATAATGCAGTATTGATTATTAGTGCCACTCTTTGGGGACTTTATAACCCGGATGGGAAAGAAACTTACACCAAGAAACAATTAAGGAACAATATATAAATTAAGTAAAACTGAGAAAATCCACCTTTACTCACATCCTCGGGCTGGAAAGCCTGCAAAGAAGGTTAGGAGGCAGGACGGGTCCTGCGGCCGCACTGGTGGGGACACTATAAACGGAAATAGTGCTTTCAATGGGACGATA
>NW_006408650.1:3125381-3138003 GCF_000296735.1 Chrysochloris asiatica | reverse complement strand
ATACTTACCTCTGGTGCACACTGACCCTTGGTGCATACCTACCTCTGGTGCACACTGACCCTTGGTGCATACTTACCTCTGGTGCATACTGACCCCTGGTGCGCACTGAGCCCTGGGGCATACTGTCCCATATATACTGGCCTCTGGTGGTTACTGACCCCTGATACCTACTGACCCCGGTGCATGTTACCTGCTGGTATATCCTGCCCCTCGGTGTATACTGTCCCTGATCCCCGTTACTCCCTGGGACATACAGCCCCCTGCTGCATACTAGTCCCTTGTGCATTCTGTTCCCGGTGCATACTAAGCCCTTGTACATACTGAGCCCGGATGTATGCCGCCCGCCCTCCACCCACCTCACACACCCCCACCCCGTGCATACTTTCCCATACTCTCTCTTGTATATGCTTTTTCAGAAAACTGTGGGCATACATAAACTGCCCATAGCCTGTTCTCGAACAGTGCTGGTAGTGTTGTCGGATAAGTACCGGACTGCTAACCACAAGGTTGGCAGTTCAAACCCACAAGCAGCTCCTTGGGAGAAAGATAAGGTTTTCTGCTCTGGTAGAGATTTACAGCCTTAGAAACCCTACGCAGTATCGCTATGAGTCGGAACTCACTTGATAACACAGAACAACAACAACAATCCTGTTCTCGGCAGTGATGTTCCTGGTGCTGGTCTCTCCCCACAGTCGGGAAGAGGGTAGGAAGTGTGCGGAGTGCAGCGGAAGCTGCAAAAGTCCCACCCACTCCCCCGTTTCTCCTCCCCTGAGGTGGGCGGGGCAACCTCCTTGAGCCTCCGCGGTGAGGCTCAGGGAGACACTGATCCAAGAGTGGATGAGCCAGACATGCTCTGAACCCCACCCTCCCACACCCCCTCCCAGTGTCCTGCTCCTCCTCCGTATGGGCAGCCAGTCCTTTCTTCCTGTGTTCAGTAAGCGCTTACAGAATGTCTGTAGGAACCCAAACACTATCCTACTCTGTGAGAACACCTCAGAGAGCAAGCTGGACCTCACCATGGTGTGACATCCTCGGATCTTAATGACCATGGGTTTTAGGATTGGGAAGAGCTGAATTTAGATCCCTCTCTCCATCTGGATGAGTTTCCTGCAGCTGTCGTAACAAATGACAGAAAACTCAGTGATTTAAAACGACACACACATAGTATCCGATAGGATCCAGCTCTTTGCTTCTAGCTTCTAGGGACCGCCCTGGTGTGGCGCTGTGGGTTAACGCGCCAGACTACAAAGCTGTTTGAACTGCAAGGTTGGCAGTTCAAGCTCACCAGCCGCTCCGTGGAAACCCTAAATAGGGTCGCTATGGGTCAGAACACCAACAACCACATTCCTCTGCTCAGGGGCCCCACCTCCACCTTTTAAACCAGCAGTATAGGTTCAGGTCCTCAGATGGCAAAACCCTGACTCTCTACATTTAAGGACGAACTGATCAAACGCTCGGTAATCTGTGTCCACAGAGATGACAGTATGGGGAACCTGATGGACTGTTCTACCTATATGGTGGGGTAGACTTGACTCGATTTTTGTGATTACATTGAAATCCAGGGGTGGTACAAATGACTAAGGAGCTTGGCAACTAACAGAAAGGTTGCAGGTTTGAGCCTACCAAGAGGTACCTCAGAAGAAAGTCCTGGAGATCTACTTCAGGTAAATCAGCCACTGAAAACCCTATAGACACACATGGGGGCACCAGGTGTCAGAATCAACACAAGGGCAGTGGTGGTTACGTCATCTGGGACAATCTCTTTATTTTAAAGTCATCTGACAAGCAATCTTAATTCCATCTGCAAATTTGCTCCCCCTCTAGCAAGTCACCTCCCCTAGTCACAGGTCTTAGGGATTTGGACCTCAAGGTTTCAAGGCCATTATTCCACCAACCACAGTAGTCATAGGATTTCATGGAAATGACTTCGTCTAGGAGACCTGGTGACGTTGTGGGTTACACGGTAGGCTGCTAACTTCCAAGTGAAATTCACCAACAGCTCCACCGGAGGAAGATGAGGATTTCTGCTCCCAAACAGATTCACAGCCTCGGAAATCCTGCACAGGGTCATTCTGAGTTGGAACCAACTGGACAGCACATAGCAGCAGCAGGGATCCTAATCTAAGGCCCCTTGTTGTTAAGTACCGTGGAGTCAGTTTCGACTCATAGTGACCCTGTACAGGGTTTCCAAGGCTGCAAATCTTTATAGGAGCAGAAAGCCGCCTCTTTCTCCCGCGGAACAGCTGGGAGTTTCCAACTGCGCACCTTGAGGGTAACAGCCCGATTCGTAACCGGCCCCTTACTCGCCCACAAAACCACCACCACCGCTGCCATTCAGTCGGAACAGGGCCCTGCAAGGGAACACTACCGCACCTGCCGATATGCTCACAAAAAAAAACCCAGGGGCACAACCCCACTAGGCTGTTCACTGTTCGCTTTCCTGTTTTCTGGAGTCATCCGCCAGGGAAGCTAATCTCACATGACAAAATAGGCGGGAGATTAGAATTTGTAGACCATTTTGCAAAACAGGAACCGAAGTTTAAAGAAGCCAGAATGTTGCCTGAGGTGAGCCACCTGGTTAGTGGTGCATCTGGGGCCGTAACATCGGTATTTAAACAAGAAGCCTGCGGGCACTTACTAACCGGAAGGGCCGGCGATTCCACCCAGAGTCCTGCCAATAAGGGCTGCTCTCCAAAAGTCCTGCCCTGACCCTTCCTCGCGAGGTTTCAGGAGCCTGGTATGGGAGGTTCCATTGTCGGCAGGACTGTTGAGAAACACACATTCAGAGCTGCGTTGCGGGCCGCCATCATTGATCAGGGCAGCCTGTCAAAATACCACCGACAATAGATACGGTTGCTATGCAACATATATGCGGCCCTTGTTTACAAGAGCAAGCACGCCACCATTTTGAACTGGTTTGAAACCCTGGTGTTAGAGTAGAGCTGTGCTTCAATCACTGAGTTTGGAAAGTAGATAGCCAGGCCTGTCTTCCAAGGCACCTCCAGGTGGACTCCAACCTTTTGGTTAGAAGCCCAACATGTTCCGTGCACCACCCAGGAATTTGGGGACAGATTGTTGTTGTTAGGTGCCATCAAGTTAGTACCGACACATAGCAACCTTATGCACAACAGAACTAAACACTGCCCAGTCTTGTGCCAATCTCACAATTTTTGTTACACTTAAGTCTATGGCTGCTGCCACTGTGCCAGTCTATCTCTAGTCGGGAGTCGTCCTCTTTTTTGCTGACCCTGTACTTTCCCAAGAATCATGTTCTTCTTCAGGGACTGGACCCTCCTGATGGCATGTCCAACGCAGGAGAGAGAAAACTTTCCACCGTGGCTTCTAAGGGGCATTCTAGCTGCTGTTCTAGACAAATAGCTCGTTCTTCTGGCAGCTTCCATATTCTTCTCTCACACTAATTTAAATGCACTGATTCTTCTCTGGTCTTCTGTATTCATTGTCCACCTTTTCACATGCCTCTGAGGCTGTTGAATATACCAGGGCTTCGGTCAGTTTCACCCTTAGTTCTCAAACTGACATCTCTGCTCTGGAACACTTTGAAGAGATCTTGTGCAGCAGGGCTGCCTAATTGGTTTGGGGATTGATTGTTGTTAAGTGCCATCAAGTTAGTTCTGACTCATAGTGACCCTGTTATAGGGTTTCCAAGGAGAAATTAGTGGGTTTAAACCACTGACCTTGTGGTTAGCAGTCCGGTGCTTATCCTACAGCATCACAGTTGTTCTTGTTAAGTGCGATTGAGCTGATTCTGACCCACAGTGACCCTGTAGAGGGTTTCCAAAGAGCAGCTGGTGAGCTTGAACCACCAGCCTTACAATTCAAATGATTTTTCAGTCTGACACATTAGCTCACTGTGCCACCCCAGGGCTCCTGTCTCTACCACTCCTAAAATTCCCAGACTCAGAAGGTAATTCCTCTGGTGGTGAGAGAGATTTTTGCCAGCATACAGCAGGAAAGGGGACTTTTTTCTTTTTAAATATGAACCCTTGGATACAGTTTCACATTCTCCTTTCAAAAAGCAGCTAGAGTAAAGATGGGAAAAGAAAACCCATATTTGTGAATTGAATGGTATTTCTTTGTTTGGGTCCCTTTAGGCAAGAAGCAAACCCCATTAACGAAGGGGGAGAGATCGAGCATGTGTTTGCTTCAAAAGAAGATTTCTAAAATTCATCATTCCTGAAACCCATGAGCTTATGGATGGTACCCAAAGGACATCTGGAGGCTGCCAGGGGTTGCCTCCAGCAGCCAGGAAGAGCAATTAGCTGTGTATTCATTCCCCGCTTGGACTCTCCAGGCTAGTTATTTGGGGGGTTTGTTTGCTTATTTTAAAGTTAGGGCTTCACCTTATATTTGACACCTTAATAAGGGGAAGTTGATTTTTAAAATTTGAAAATAATGCATTTCACACTGGAAAACTGAGCTCGTAACAATAGTTCTGCACAAATAGTAACTTATTGCAACACTTCAAAGATTTGGAAAGATGTCTACTTGAGTTTTGTTAAAATTTGAAATTAGCCGTGACTTCAAAATCTTTTTTTATCCTGTAAGACAAAGATCTTAAAACAACAACAACAAAAAAAGCAGACTTTCACCAGGTGAAGAAAAAGGCAAAAAAATAAAGACTTGAAAGTGGAGACTTTATGACTTGTCCACCAGTGATTGTCACCGCTAAACGACCATCCACAAACAAATGTATAAGCAAAATGTGGTACCAACAGACAATGGGATTTTCAAAACAAAACCGGTGACTGTGGACTATGATTCATTTGTGTTAGAATCCACTGGAGTCTGACTAGGCGTTCGGTGTGTTCAGAGCCCCGTGATTTGACTTAGGACCTGGGATCCAGACAACCATCTACCTACCACAACGAATATACGAGAGTGAGTCAAAAAGTATTGCTGCTGGAGTTCCTGGCTCCACCATCAACACTCATGGAAGCAGCAGTCAAGAAATCAAAGGACGTATTTCATTTGGGCAAATCTGCTGCACAAGACCTTTCAGGAGCAAAGATGTCAGTTTCAGGACTAAAGTGAACCTGACCCACGCTATGGTGTTTTTAATAGCCTTTTAGCTCTGGTAGCGTAGTGGTTACAAATCGGGCTGCTAACCTCAAGGTCGGCAGTTCGAAACTATCAGCTGTTCCGCGGGAAAAAGATGAGGCTTTCTGCTCCCGTAAAGATTTGATGCCTCGGAAACCCTGTGCAGGGTCACTATGAATTGGAACCGACTCCACAATACTTAACAACAACAACAATTCATGTGACATTTGGACAGTGAATAAAGAAGACGTAGAAGAATTGATGTATTTGAGTTAGGATGTTGGAGAAGAATATTAAAAGTATCATGGAGTGCCAGAAGAACAAACCAATCTGTGTTGAAAGAAATACAGCCAGAATGCTCCTTAGAAGTCAGGATGGCCAGACATCATCTTTCATACTTTGGATATACTATCAAAAAGGACCAGTCCCTGGAGAAGGACATTATGCCTGATAAAATGAAGGACCAGTGAAAAAGAGGAAGACCCCTAATGGATGGATTGGCACAGAACTGGACAGTGTTTCATACTGTTGTGCATAATGTCACTAAGAGTTGTAACCAACTCAGTGGCACCTAACAACAACAGGAGTTCCAGTTCATACAATCACAGGTTTATTCCAAACAAAAGGTGCTTACACATGTTTCTGGGGTCAGTGGGTGGCTACAGACAAGTTCTCTCAGGAATATATTTGCCTTGGGCTTGTTAGGGTCCCTTCAGAACTAAGGATACTTTTGTGCCGTGGAAAAAACAATTTTGAGGTGAAGGTTAATATCAAAGTTTTAACAAAACTCAAATGGACATCTTCTCAAATCACTGAAGCTTTGCAGCAAGTTTATGAGAACGTTGCCCACATCAAACAACCATTTTTAGATGGATCAAGCATTTAAAGGAGGTGTGGGAAATCTCTGATGAGCTGCTAGAGGGAATACCGTCAACCTTGATGAATGAAGAAATGATGAAGTCCAGAAACAGTTGGAAGAAGAATGACCATTGCTGCACCAGCTGCTGAAGCTGGAATCTCAAATGGTTCAGCATTTTCCATTTTAAGCGAACATCTGACCTTGGAAAATTTTACATTCCATGTGTGCCCAAAGTGTCGCGTGAAAATCAGCTAGTTCCAAGAGCTGATCTTTCCATCTGTCTTTTATGTAAGGAAAAGGATTTGATGGGATGAATAATGACCAGGGATGAGTCTAAGATTTGTCAAAATGATCCAAAGAACAAGGTCCAATCAAAACAGCTTCCAAGGACATATGCTGGGCCAGTTCAATTTAAGGCAAAGAAGTCAACTTAAAAAGTTCTGGTGACATTTTGGGGTTGTTTTTTTTTTTAATTACTATTATTTTATTTCAAGGGGATCATGTTGGTAGATTTTATCAAAGGACATGGGACAATTATGGGGAGATCTGGTGTGGCGCTGTGGGTTAATGCACTGGGCTACAAAGTCGTTGGTTTGAGTTGCAAGGTCAACGGTTCAAGCTCACCAGCCACTCCTCAGAAACCCTGTACAGTTGGACCGGACTCCACAGCACTTAACAGCATTAGGAGGAGGAATCCTGGTGTGGTGCTGTAGGGTAAGCACTGGACTGCAAAGTCAGCGGTGTAAACCTATCAGCTGAGCCTCAGAAACTCTATACAGGGTCGCAATAAGTCAGAACTGACTTGATGGCGCACAACTCCAACATCAAGAAGTTTTGAGAATACTGGAAACTGCATTGGTGAAGAAAAGGTGAAGGAAATGGCACCAAGGAATATTTCCATTACAACAATGCACTTGCTTGTTCTTCAAAGGTAACGAGGGAAGTCCTACAAGAAATTCGTTGGGAAACCTTACCCCATTCACCCTACAGTCCTGATGTTGCCCTTACTGTTCCCACAACTCAAAAAACATTTCAAAGGAACACATCCCACAAGGATGCCGTTTTGTTGTGGTGAAAGACAGAAAGCCAGAATTCTTCAGGGAAGGGCTAGAAAAGTGGAAACACCACCTTCAGACATGTACAGACCCAGATGAAGAAGGATCTGTCAAGAAAACAACAGCTTCCCATTTTGACATTTTTGTCTAATAAAGATGTCTACGATTTATTTGTAGCAATACTTTTTGACTTATCATCATAAACTTGGCCAACTCCTGGGGACCATTTGTCAATAGCTAAAGAAGAAAAGGGGAGTCCTGGTGTGAGGCTGTAGGGTGAGCATTGGACTGCTAGGCATAGGTTGGTGGTTCAAACCCACCAGCCACATTCTTGGAAACCCTATACACACTCGCTATGAGTTGGAACCAACTTAACAGTACATAACAACAATAAAGGACAGCCAGAAGCTCTTGACTACAGCATCTATTGATGGATGTTATGCCATTCACGTACAGACAGACAGACATTCACTGCATGTTGTTTTTAATAGTAAGAACTTGGAATCTGGGAACAATTGGACTGCAAGACTGAGGAACTGTTGCTAAGAGCTGCTGAGTCAGTTCGGACTCACCGTGACCTTGTAGGTTCCCAAGGTCGTCGGGTGGATTCCAAGGTTTCCAACAATGATTGGCAAACAATGTAAGTTTGACGTACCCTCCAAAACCTGACCGACTCCTGGGGACCGTTCGACAATAGCTAAAGAAGAAAAGGGGAGTCCTGGTGTGGGTCTGTAGGATGAGCATTGGACTGCTAGCCACAAGGTTGGTGGTTCAAACCCACCAGCCATTCCTTGGAAACCCTATATAGAGTCGCTATGAATAACAACAGAACTCTTAAGGAGCCCTGAGGATATCCGCTCCCATAAAGATTTACAGCCTTGGAAAGCTGGTCTACTCTGTCTTCTGTTGTTGTTGTGAAGTACCGTCGAGTCGGTTCCGACCCATAGCGACCCTGTATAGGGTTTCTGAGGAGCAGCTGGTGAGCCTGAACCGCCGACCTTGCAGCTCAAATGGCTTTGCAGTCCAGCACATTAACCCACAGCACCACACTAGGACTCCACTGTGTCCTATAGGGTTGCTTTAAGTCCCAATCTGCCCAATGGAAGTGGGTTTGGCCTTAGGGATCTAGCTGGTGGCACTGTGGGTTGGGCAAGAGCTCAAACCAGCCAGCTATTCATAGGGAAAGAGACGAGGCTGTCTGCTCCCACAAAGATAGAGAGTCTGAGAAACCCTAAGAAGCAGTCCTACTCTGTTCTACAGGGTCACCGTGAGTAAGAACTGACCCGAAGGCAGTGGATTGGGTTTTAGGGTTCATAACTGTGTCCACTATCCAGAACGTCTCCAGTCTGTGAGGTCTTTAGAAGGGCCTTCAGGAGACTAGGGAGTCTGGGGGGGTGGTGACCTTCAGAGCCTGCTGCTTCTGGCACCTTCTCTCAGAGTCTTCTTTCTGCTCAGTGCCTCATAAAACCGTGGTGGGCCCACTGCATGCTGACCACTGCACTATCCTAATATGGCCCTGTCCACCCTGATATAGTTTTGACCCTCACCTGGTGACCCCATCGCCACAGGATTGGATCATTGTGATCTGCTGGCTGATTTTCAGAAGTAGATTGTTAGGCCTCTCTTCCTGGTCCACCTCAGTCTGGAAGCTATGCTGAAACCAGCTGAGCATCTCAGCAACACACAAGCCTCCTGTACCACCCACACCCCCCACCCCCCCACCCCCCGTGATCAGCTGTGGGGTGGGCTATTGAGATCCACAGGGTTCTCACTGGCTGGTTTTCAGAAGATTGACAGACCTCTCTTCCTGGTCCACCTCAGTCTGCAAACTGCAGAGCAGCATGCCAGCCTCCACCCACTGGCAGATGATGGTGCACTGGCTGGGAGAATCGAATCTGAGTGTGAGTCGGAATCGGAGTCTTCCATGTGAGAGGTGAGCACTGGACCACAAAACCACCATACCTCCCATCCCACCACAACCAGCCCAAAACAGGCTCCACAGTCAAGTGACCCAAAGTGTTTGCAACAGTGTGAGCTGCAGACCAAATGCAGGGTCTCCTGGGTCAGGATCTCTGGCCTGGGGTCCTGATTATTTGTACTGTGTGTCTGGGGTATTCCCACACACATTGAAAGCTGGAGAAACCCTGCAAGCCATAGACTTGCTTATTTTTACTTGAGTTCTGATACATAAACACCGTGTGCCGTATCTATAATATTTATCCATTACATATACAGAAACAGCTAACATAACCACCTCGCCTGTAAGTAACACTTCAGGCTTGCCAGTGTGGCAGAGGGCTGGCGAATGTGGCCTGATGTGCCCAGAAGCTGAGATTCTTCCACACAGACCTCTGGGATGGACCCAGGAGGATGGTGTTCGGTACTCCTTCCAGCCGTCTTTGATTGCAAAAGTGGGACAGCGTTGTGAGAGGAACCTTTGAGGTATAACAGTCAGTACTTGCTTTTCATTGCCAAGGTTCGCTAAGGTGGGGTCCCTGGCTTCAATTCAATCCTAGACTTTTCCCTTGACTTGAGAAACGCCCAGCATGCGGTTGCTTGCTTCTGCATCTCTGCATTTCCATCTATGTGAGGGACATGAAGACCTCTCTTCTTTCATAGGGGTCTTTCAAACATTAGTGAGCCAATATTTGTCTTTGGCGTTCTCTGTTACATAGAAAGAAAATGGCAGGAAATGAATTATTTGCTCTCTGGATATACTTCTTTGTGCTAATATTTTTGTATCTTTTTTTTTTTTAGTACATGTTTTAAACATTCTCATAATTATTGAAGCATAAATCTGTGTTGGAAGAAATACAGCCAGAATGTTCTTTAGAAGCCAGGAGGGGGAGACTTTGTCTTTCATACTTCAGATATATTATCAGGAGGGACCAGTCCCTGGAGAAGAACATTCATCCTTGGTAAAGTGGGGGGCGGTCAGCGAAAAAGAGAATGACCCCCAACGAGATGGACTGGCACAGTGGTAGCAGTAACAGGTTCAAGCGTCACAATGATCGTGAGGAAGACGCAGGACCGGGTAGTGTTTCGTTCTGTTGCGCATAAGGTCACTATACGTTGGTACAGCCAACAAAACAAAATATGGTTGTAGGTAAATCTCTCAGGCTCCAGTGTTGATTTCAGTTACTGCGTTGCTTTCATCGATAATATGGCTTCCAGTATATTTCTTTCATTCTTTCCTGTAGACTTGCCCAATATGGTAGTCACTAGCTACATTTAGCTAACAAAACTTAAAATTATTTAAAATGAAATAAAACTAAAAATTGAAATTCTCCGTAGCAGCAGTCCTGTTTCAAGTACTCGCTAGTCACCTGTGGCTGCTACTGCTGTATGTCAGCGAATTCATTCTGAATCGTGTTGTTGGTGGTTGTTAAGTACTGGGGAGTCGGTTTCGACTCATAGCAACCCTGTATAAGGTTTCCGAGGAGCAGCTGGTGAGTCTGAACTGCAGACCTTGTGGTTTGCGGTCCAGTGCACCCCTGTATAAGGTTTCCTAGGTTGTAAATCTTTACAGGAGCAGAAAACTCATCTTTCCCCTGCAGAGTGACCGGTGAATCTGAACTGCTGACCCTGCAGTTAGCAACCCAACACTACCAGGGCCCCCAAGTCTGGCTAGTAGTTACCAAAGTGGACAGTGAAGAGTGCAGATACACGACATTTCCACCCTCTCAGGATGTTCCAGACAGTACTGTTATCCCCTCAGGTTTCTGAAAGGGCCTTGTTGTTGTTGTAGTTGTTAAGTGCCGTCGAGTTAATTCTGACTCACAGCAACCCTGTATAGGGTTTCTGGTGGTAAACGCTGAGTTAGTAAATCACTGCAGAAAGAATGATAAAATCATTAGTTCTAATTTGTCTTAATATGTCTTAAAAATGGTCCCTCAAAACAAAAGGACCTCTTTTGTTTTGACACAAGTGGATCCACTGGGATTATTCTTCGCTTCTGCCTACTCCTGGCTGTGTTTTTAAGGAACACTTCCCAAATTTTGGATCATACATCCTCACCATGTTTATCCAATGAGTTACATTCTGGTCCAATCCGACACGTTTGCTTCTCCAAATATAGCAGTCTTTGACCCAACCAAACCAGGTGCCAACAGTTGGATAAATGATGTCTGCATTAAACCTTCCAGGAAATTAATTTTATCAATGTGTTAGTATCAAATTCTAGACAAATTTGTTTCTTAGGGGAAGAAATAATTTACTTTTTCAAAGTTTACTTAGGAAAAGAAGTCAAATATCCCAGGATAACATCTATCACAAAGCAGAAACAATTTTTTCAGGGCAAAAATCTCACTCCCAATACAAATTCTGCAAGAAAATGTGAGTTGAAACGGATCTAGCCATTTGTATACTAAATACACCTTTGCTATTAAAGCCTCATAATTTACTGCCTAGCCCCACATGAAGCAAATACACAAAAAAGAGCTGGACAGGGCCCCCCTTTACAGGTCCGCACCACCTGTTTTATCCTAACACTGCTGCTGCCCCTCCCAAGAAAGCAATCATCCCCTGCCCCAAGCAAGTTTTCTTCTTTCGTTTTTTGCAAACAGTATCTGAGTTCTTTCAATGATGTCCAGTGGCCGTAGCATACAGAATCAAGGAAACTGGATTACTCCATAAATTAAAAGTTGGATTGCTAGAGTTTATTATTTTTCTGTTAGTCTTTCCATTTAAAGAAAAAGAACCACTATGTTTTCTCCCACCGAATCCTTTGCAAATGTGGTTTTAATGATCCAAATTGCATTTAGACAGTGTCCAGAAACAAGAAACGGCTTCTTGATTTGCTCAACAGACTTCTTTGCCACTGCATTCTAAGTAGAAACAAAAAGCCAGAAAATGAATTTTCATTAAATTGTACTGATGTGAATAAAATTACTCACTGCTTCATAGACTTTACAGGGCAGGGCGGTACTGCCCCTTGTAAGGTTTCCGAGGTTGTAAATCGTTTAAGCAAGCAGATTGCCACATTCCTACCGCACAACGGCAAGTGGGTTCCAACACCTGACCTTTCGATTATTTGCAGAGCGCTTAATCACTGCGACACCAGCGATCCTTGCTAATTAAAATTAAGGCTGATGTAAATCTTTTATAGCCAAGTTTGATTTTCTCCAACTCAAATCCGAGTAATTTAACAGCAAGAAGAAAGCAGAGGCTGCAAATCCCACTTTTGCCGCGCGTTGGGGATCTTTTTTGTGGTGTGCAATTGATCCCAGAGGACGACCAAACCCCAGGGTACACGAATCACTTGGTCTTGGGTTAAGAACAGATTTCCAAGTTTATTCGTCGCCCCCCATAACATTCATCAATATCATGAAACAAATTAAGAAAAGGTGCAATTGCTTGTCTTCCTACGTGCGCCCCCAAACGTAGAGGCTGGGCTTCCACTTTTCTGCTGTTTGGTTAAGAACTCGAAACAGTTGGAATAGCTTCTTCAGGGCGGCTAGCATTTTCAGTAAATGCATTTTCCTCTTTCGCCTTTGAGAAATTAAAAAAAAATGGGCTGATCCGTACTAGTGGCTCTCCTTGCTCCCCAATATTTTCCCTCCCACTTCTTCCCGGCCGTTTTTGCTCCCCAACAAAACAAAATCGGGCGAATGGCCCCAAACCGGAGTGAACTCGGGTCTGGACGGGGGGA
>NW_006408650.1:3078473-3124960 GCF_000296735.1 Chrysochloris asiatica | reverse complement strand
CAGCGGCGGCAGCGGGCGGGCGGGCGCCGCTCGGGGCGCGGGCGGGCAGCATGGAGGAGCTGAGCAGCGTTGGCGAGCAGGTCTTCGCCGCCGAGTGCATCCTGAGCAAACGGCTGCGCAAGGTGCGTGCGGCCCGCGCGTCTGGCCCGCACCCTGGGCCGCCCTTCGCCGCTCACGCGCCCTTCTCTTCCTGCAGGGGAAGCTCGAGTACCTGGTGAAGTGGCGCGGCTGGTCCTCCAAGTGAGTCCTCGATGCGGCCGCTTCCCGCGCCGGCGCCCGGGCGCGGTGGGTGGGTAACGCGAGGTGCCGGGGGGTGCCTGGGGCCCCCCATCGTGCTGGCTCGGGGCGCCGAGCCCGGCGGGCTGCCCTTTGTTTACCGGGCGCGGGCGCGCGGCCTCCCGCCTGCACCCCCCCGCCCCACTGGCCCGCGCTCGGCGCTCTGCCCGCGCCCATTTGTTGCATGCGCCC
This sequence comes from Chrysochloris asiatica, assembly GCF_000296735.1. NCBI lineage: Eukaryota > Metazoa > Chordata > Mammalia > Afrosoricida > Chrysochloridae > Chrysochloris > Chrysochloris asiatica. Next base: position 3,124,492 of record NW_006408650.1, on the reverse strand, counting down.
CGCCGGCGCGCCCTACGAGCCGGGCTGGGTACGGGAGCGCGGAACGCGGGGGGCCCCCTCGGTGACCATATTCCCTTGCTGTAACCTGAGCCTTCTGTTGATGGACGTTGGGTCTCTTCCCCCCTTCTCTACTTGTAATGGGAGGGAGGGGGTGCGGCACCTTGGGAAGGGGCTCTTTCCTTCTACAGGTGGTCCCGCAGGCCCGCGTTCCCTTTCTTTCCGGGTTCCCTCGGTCGCCAGCCCGCACACACTTGTCCAGCAACACTGTTGCTCTGAATCTCCGATTGTGGTTTCCTGGCGTCTCCCCCTCCCTGCCCCTGTAGCCACTGAGCCTTCCCGCACTGGCTTAGGGCCAGGGTCTGGGGGGATTCCCTCACTGCAACTTTGCATTTTATTGGGCTGTGTTTTCCTCCCGAGAGAGGGGCGGGACAGTTCTTTTTGGCCACCTTGTAAGTGAGGTAGTGGAGGTGGCGGGTTTGCCACTGGGGTTGAGGTTAAGAGTGTCTCCAACTTCCAGCAGTCCACCTTGGACTGGCTCCGGCCCCTCTGGGACAATGCCCTGGCCACAAACCCGCCAGGCTCCTTTCCTGAATAGCCCTGCCCTTCCCTCTTCCAGACACAACAGCTGGGAGCCAGAGGAGAATATCTTGGACCCGAGGCTGCTCCTGGCCTTCCAGAAGAAGTGAGAAATTCACAGGGGGGTGGCGGGATGTGCTGGCTTGGCTGGGGGCTGAGGGTCACAAGGGCTGCCCAGTGCCACAAGTGCGGGTTCTCCAGGAGCCCTGGGCTGGGACTGGGCTCCTATAGCAGGCTGTCACCAGGCATCTGATGCCCGCTCCACGGCTACCTGGAAAGGCAATGCCAACTGAGGTCCCTGACCAAACCTTGCCCACCTTCCCTGTGCCGACCACCCTGAGGATTCGCCCAGTAAGTGCTTCTGTTGATCTTTGTGATCGCCCAGCTTGCAGAAATGAAACTTCAGGGGACCTTGGAGAAAGGTTCTGGCTTCCCCACCTTGGCCTTTTCTGTTGGGTAAATTGCAGTGAACAGGAACAAAATCCAGCATGCAGGTTTCCATAGAGCCTTTGAGCTGAACACCTGGCGCTGCTATGTCAGGCTTGTCCTGGGGTCTCAGTACCAAGAACAACACAAGTTTTTTTTTGTTTGCTTCTTGGCTGCAAAACAATATCAAGCGAGCCCCCAAGGGGCCCTCTTGCTAGTCCCTGGGGCCAAATTTGCTTCTGTAATTCCAGATATCTGTTCTATTTTTAGGTAGGAAACTTGGGTTAAGAGAGAGAACTTCTGGAGATACTGGGTGGGAAATGGGGCCTGGGACAAGGGCATGCCCCTATCCTGGTGGGAATGGCCCCATTGGGCAGGGGAAGGTAACAGCGTGTGGCTAGCATAGTTGAATGATGACCCGCCTCCTTGCCGACTCAGCTGGGGTGAGTCTGGCAGGGACATTCTCAGGCTGTGCTCAATGTTGTGCTCACAGTCGCCAGGCATTTTGGGTCTTCGCAGAGGGGTCCGTTTGGGGGGTAAGTGGGTAACAGGAAATGAGCTGAGCAGTTGCTTCCTTATGTGGCCCTGGGTGGTACAAACAGTTAAGCACTTTGCCATGAACTGAAAGGTTGCCTGCCACTTTGAGTCTCCCCAGGGGTGCTGTGAAAGAAAAGCTTGGCAATCTACTCCCCAGGAATCAGCCCCCCAAACAACCTGTGGCTTACAGTTCTCCCCTGACACACGTGGGATCACCATAAGTTGAAGTCAACTCCAGGGCAAGGGGTTTTGACTTTATTTTTATTATCATTGTTTGTTCATTTTTAGATGATAACATCTAGACAACCTTAGCGTAGTTATCTTCTATTTAATTCATAATTGGGCTTCGATGATAAGTGATGGGGGAGAGAGAGGAGGGTGTGTCCTTAACTTGGCATTTAGTGGTAAGCAAACAAGAACTATGGATAGGAAACACAAGACTGTAAGAGTTTAGCTCTGGCATGATGGGTTTCAGTTGTGAAGGAGACTGATGAGGAGGTGGATGTTCTTTCTTTCCTATCCCACCAGAAGGTGAGCTCGAGGAGGTGTAGTTGTTCGTTTGGTGTCCTTGTGGCATGGGACAGGCATGTTCTTTGACCAGAAGAAGAGTGCTGAGTGGTAGGTTCCGATCACCTGGGGTCGAGATTAACAGGTGTTGGGACCAAATCTTTTTAGCAGCTGGAGCGCCATCTGGATACACTAATTGGGTTTTTTAAGATTTTCCAGCCCCCATGAGGTGCCGTTCATTATCAGAAAACTTCTCCAGATAGATCCTCTTCCTCCGGGGAAGGATGTGAAATAGGAACTTCAGTGGGGGTGGGGCAAAAGGACAGAAGAAAGTGTTGTAGATGGCCCGGGCTTTGAGCCCTGGCCACTGCGGAATTGTACGTTGTGTTCATCAAGTGTAGAGTTTAGGAACAGTTTTTTTTTGTTTTTTTTTCCCGCAATAGAAAGGTGAGCCAGAAGTACTGGATCTGGGGGGAGAACTGGACTGGGAGAAGTTTTAGGGCTGGTGATGGGGAGCAAGGGCTGAGTTTTGGTCCCCCTGCCCTGGCCCGCCTTCTTAGTTGTGAAGTGAGGAGGTTGGTCCCGGTGACTATCAAGAATTTCTCTAGTTGTGACGTTCTTGGACTTTCACAAAGCATTTTACATGCAGGAAATGGCTAGGAATGAACACAGGCTTGTGTAAGGAGAGCTGGTGGTGAATTACTTATGCGCTGGGCTGCTATCCAAAAGGTTGGGGGTTTGAATCCAGCAGCCTCTCCATTGGAGACAGATGAGGCCATCGTAAAGAATGCAGCCTTGGAAACCCTGTGGGACAGTTCTCTGCCCAAGATCGCCACTGAGTTGGAACTGACTCCATGCTGGGTTAGGTTTGGATTTCTGTCTTACGGCCATTGGGTTTTTTTGGGCTTGGCTGTTATCAGTTCAGTTTGAAAGATGTGATGGTGACATTGGCCCACGTCGGGTGCATCATTAGTGAAGGGGGAGTTTGGGGATCTGGTGCCGTATGTGGAGGGAGGGAGGGCGCCCCCTGACCTGTATGTGTCAACAGGGAACATGAAAAGGAGGTACAAAACCGCAAGAGGGGTAAGCGGCCTCGGGGCCGCCCCAGGAAGCACACCGTGATGTCATCATGCAGCCGGCGCGCCAAGCTCAAGGTGGGTGGGACGCAGCCCCAGAGTGTGTGAGCATTCGGGCGAGAGTGTTGGGGTCTGCAGAGTTGTGTGGGTTCTTGTTGCACGCTAAGCCTCTGTTGGGAGCAGGCCACACCTGCAAGCTGCAGTGGTCCCTGTGGGATTGTGGAAAGGGGGCAAGCCCAGTCCTGAGTGGCTTCCGGTGTGTTAGTATGGAGACCCTGACAGTGTTTCTAGGGGTGGGGAACAGAAAAGACCATCAAGTGTGTATTACAGGTCCTCACTCAACAGGCAGCTGGTCAAGCCAGGCTCCCTCTGACTCCGGGAAACTAGAACAGAGTACAGCTGTTCCTTAGGGTCCCCAAGACTTTATTTTTTACTGGAGCAGACTGCCTCATCTTTCTCCTGTAGAGCAGCTAGTGGGTTTGAACTGCCAACCTTGCAGTTAACAGTCCACTTAATCCCTTCTGTGCCTATAGACCTGGCCAAGTCACTGGGCTACCCTGGAAGGCCCTGAATTCTTGGCTGGGTGCAGCAGACACAGTAGCCAATGGAGTACCATGAAATGGTCTCAGAAGAAGGAACTATGTATGTATGGGTCAACCACCTTCCAGGAATGTCCCTCCCTGTTGTAATGGGGCTTGGTGAGGTAGAAACACCCCATTCCTCCGTGGGTCACAGGCAGAAGGGGGAACTTGTTGGCTGTAGGGTCTGGGCTTGGTGTCTGACCACTTCCTCAAGGTCACTGTTGGATTTGGGGTTATTGGTCCTAAAACAGCAGCTGGCAAACAGTGCCCTTCCCACGGGGCCACCTCAGAGTCTTGTTGGGTGTAGAGATGGTGTAAATTTGGGTTTCCATTTTCCAAAAGGCTGTTAGGGAGCTAGGAGCTAAACGTGCCTCCATCCTCACTGATCAGTGACTGTTAGCCGTGGTGGTGTGTGTGTTTTAACCCTCACTCTAGACTTCATAAGGGCACCCTGGTAGCACGGGGGGTTGAGCACCCAAAGGTCAGCAGCTTAAACTGCAGTGGCCCTGTCTTATCTAGAAGAAAGATATGGCTGTCAGTTCCTAGAGAGATTCCCAAGTAAACCCTGTAGAAGGGTCCTCTGTCCCATGGGATCACAGTAAGTCAATGACTTGAGGGCACACAGCAACTGACTGGCTTCATTTTATAGACCGACTCTTTTTCCATCCTTTTCTATCTGCAACCTCATGTGTTGTGTAATCTGCAAGGACGTTTTGAACCCCTTCTGGAATAGGGTGGTCAGGAAAGTACCGGGGGAGCTGGCTTCCGGGTGGCCGATACTTCCTGGGATGAATGGTGCTTTGGACCCGCGATGCCTGCTTGCAGAGGTAGTGATTCCCTCTTTGTCCCCCCAGGAACCCGATGCTCCCTCTAAATCCAAATCCAGTTCCTCTTCCTCTTCCACATCGTCCTCATCTTCCTCTGATGAAGACGATGACAGCGACCTAGATGCTAAGAGAGGCCCCCGGGGCCGGGAGACCCACCCAGTGCCCCAGAAGAAGGCTCAGATTTTGGTGGCCAAGCCTGAGCTGAAGGATCCCATCCGAAAGAAGCGAGGCCGCAAGCCACTGCCTCCAGAGCAGAAGGCCGCCCGGCGGCCCGTGAGCTTGGCCAAGGTGCTGAAGGCCACCCGTAAGGACCTGGGCATGCCAGCCAGCAAGCTGCCCCCTCCGCTCAGCGCCCCAGTGGCGGGCCTGGCAGCCCTGAAGGCCCACGCCAAGGAGGCCTGCGGTGGCCCCAGCAGCACGACCACCACCGAGAGTTTGGCCAACCTGATGAAGGGCGTGGCGGCCAGCCCCAGCCGCGGCGGCATCAGTTGGCAGAGCTCCATCGTCCACTACATGAGCCGCATGACCCAGAACCAGGCTGAGGCTACCAGCCGGCTGGCACTTAAAGGTCAGGCGGCCAGCAGGTGCAGCCTTGGCCTGGACCTGAAGGTGAGGACGCCAAAGGGGGACCTGGGGGTCAACCCTCCACCAAGCAAAGTGCAGAAGGCCCCTGGCAGCGGAGTCACAGAGCAGAAAGTGGGGAGCGCAGGGGGAACCCCACATGTCCAGGGTGGCAATAAGGTCCCTGTGGGCTGCCTGGGCCCTCAGCCCACACCCAGCCAGGAGCTGAGCCTCCAGGTCTTGGACCTTCAGAGTGTCAAGAATGGCACCTCGGGGGTTGGCATGCTCCCACGCCAAGCCACAGCCACCAAGGGCATCCCCACCACCCACCCAGCAGCAGGTAAGGGTGCTGGGGGTGGTCCCACATCAGGAAGCGGGCCTAGTGGGCCTACTGAGCCCAGCAAAAGTGACAAGTTGACCTCCCGGGCGGTGACCCTGCCCACCCCTACAGGCAAGCGGGACAGTGGGAAGAGGTTAGAGGGTCGCACGGCGTCCGGGGAGGCCCGGAAGGCTCCCACGCTCTTAGAAATGAGCACAGGTGAGGAAAACAGCAGCTCTGACTCAGACCCCGACTCGGCACCTCTCCCAGGTGCTGGCCAGAGCTTATCTGTGTCAGTACAGACCAGTCAGGACTGGAAGCCCCCCCGAAGCCTCATCGAGCACGTCTTTGTCACTGACGTCACTGCTAACCTCATCACAGTCACTGTGAAGGAGTCCCCAACTAGCGTGGGCTTCTTCAACCTGAGACCTTACTGAAGCTCTACCGCACTGCCCCTGCCCCTGCCCCTGCCCCTGCCCCTGCCCAGCCCAGGGGTCTTTTCAACCGACCTTCCCTGCTTGGGCTGGACTAGGGTGGGGAGGTGAGTGGTCTTGAGGACAGGCAGACTTGAAAGGGCTTCTCCCTCTTGGCACCCCCTCAGATTCTACCCCCCCCCCCCCCCCCATGTGACTTCACAGCCAGCTGGGTCAGGCTTCCTGTATTCCTACCTCGCTGGACCATTCCCAACAAGCCTCAGGAAATATAGATGGCCCCCTGGGGCTCAAGGTGACCGCTTGAAACAGGACAGTCTCCAGCCCTTCCTGACCTGCCCTGATGGGAAAGGTGACGCTTTGGTGACTGTCTTCATTTCCCAGGGGGCAAAGGTGTTAGGGGAAGGGGACTTGTTCGTCCAGCTTGACTGGGAGGATAATATGTCTGGAAGCAAGGGGTTCAGGGTGGGGATAGCCCAGGGAAAGTGCTGGAATCTCCCCTTCAGAGCGGTGCTTCAACACTTAGAGGTGAGGTGGTCAGTTCCAATGTGCCTGTCCCCACCCCTGACACCTGAGGGTCATGGCCTCGGATCTCTAAAGAAGAGGACTGTTACTCCATCTGGGCCCTGTGTTGATGGTGGTTCAAAGCTACCGGCTGCTCTGAGGGAGAAAGATGAGGCTGCGTGCTTTATTGTTTCAAACCCCACAGAACCTACTCTTGTCAACACCAACACCGTGGCCCCTAAGCTTTTCACGGCTGTTACTTTTTCAGAAACATCACCAGGCCTTTCTTCATAGGTGCTCCTATGTGGGTTTGAACTACCAACCTTTTGTTTAGTAGTTGAGCCCTTATCCTCTTGCACCCCAGAGGCTTGTTCCTAGCTGGTGAATTGCGACCCTCAGATACTAAAAGTCAGCTGGAGGTGGTGGGGTGTCAGCCCTGCCCTGCCGCCATCCTCTGCTGGCCAATATCCAGACCCCACCCCCACGAAGAATTCAGTCACCTGGTTTCTGAAGAATTCTAGTGACTCAAGCTCTGAGGCACCAGTGGAGGAAATGGACAGGCAGACCCAGAGCTCAATGGCTGCCAGAGAGAGAGAAAATTCAGTGTTCCAGAAAAGGTGATCCATCGTATGAGTGATACCTTGAGGAAGCCGCCTCCTCCCCTGTGGGCCCACCTATTGACAAGGGCTCCCAAGGCCTCCTCTTGGGATGGCCCTGCCTGACAACTGCACACACTTGGAGTTGTGTGCAGGGGTGTGTTTCCTGGGGGCCCACCTGCAAAGGGTCACACCCTATGCATTTCTTGACAATCCATCCCACCTTTGGGGGTGCCAAACACTGCTGTGCTCTTTTAGGGAGCAGGATGCATCTGGGGGCAGGGTGGGTCAGGCTCACCCATCCTATATCACACCCCTCCCGGAGGAAGACATTTCATGATACGATGCTGAGCTCCCCTCCCTGTTTTAAGTGTAGGGGTGGGGTGACGGTCCAGTCGGTGGGTCCCACAGGAAGTGGCAAGGGTTGCTTCATTTGGTCTGGCAAGCATCTGGGGCATGGGCCTTGGTAATGCCGAAAAGGGGTGGAGGGGTGCATCTACTTTGCTTTTAGTGATTGATTAAGCCCAGTCATCAATGTGAGTTCTTCCTGTACCCCAGGAAGGGACACGGGCCACTCCCCCGCCAAACTAGCTTGGACTCCAGGTTCCGGTATCTCAGGGCTGGGAGTTGCCTAGCACCTCGCTCTACACGCCAAATAGGAAGAGAAGGCCTGGGTATAGCCAAATTGACTTCAGCGGTGTGCCTTTGGGGGCGGACTGATTCTGCCTCTGCTGAGAGAAGGCTGGAAGGGTTACACAAATTGTAGCCCCCTGCTGCCTGGGCTTCAACACGAATGGTACCCACCACCAAGCTGAAGCTGGAAATGGGGGTCAGCCTGAGAAGAATAGGGCTGGACCACCTCCCTGGTGCCCACAGATAGCCCGCCCTTTGGACTAACCCCCACCTCAAAAAGAGCAGAGCCCTGCCCACACAGATCTCCCTTCGGAGGGAGCCAACACCGAGGGCAGGTCTCTCCAAGCCCTTCCTGAGATTGGCACTGGGAGCTGGGTTATAACTGTTAGAAATGTCTGCTTCATTAGGTGCTGGCCAGGCACAAATCTCAACAGCCAGGTCTTCTCTCCAAACCCCGATTTGGTGCCTTTCTCTTCACCAGCTCCTTCAGTCCCAAAGTTTGAATCTGCAAACACTTTACTCCCAGCCACTTTGCCTTGCTGTGTTGTGTGTGTTTCCTGGGCTTGTGCTCAGCAAACAGCTAGTGTGGAACGAACGAGAAAACGTGTGCAGGCGGGGAAGCCTTTACTGAGCAAGTCTTGGACCAGAAGCTCAGAGTTGGTTGTCTTATGTTTACCAATAAAAAGTAGTGCGTTTTATATTTTTATTTGCTGCTATTGTACGAGTGAGCTAGGCATCGGTCACGTCTGACTTAACAGTTCATGGTTTCTTTATTCCTGCGGGTTTCCTGAGTGACCTGTACCATGTGTGTGTATACTGAAGGGATGCTTGAGTCCTGCCTATATGTTGGCTGTATTGGGTTGGGAAGACAGGGTCAGCCTGCCTGCTTCCGTAGAGATCTTAGCATATTTTTATATATACTTTTGTACCAAAAAGTGTGTTCCTTTTTTTATAGTGACACTTCTAATCTGACTGGAGAAGACACTGGGCTTGGGGGTTTCGTTAGGGAACAACTTGAGGGGAGGGAAAAGGATAGCTTTGGACAAGTGCCCATAACTGGCTTGATTTGCTTTTTGATTGAAAAAGCCAAGTCATTGATGTATGCCACTTGTAATTGCTTTAATCTATGGCTGTTTGCTTGCTGTCTTAAGGAGAACAAAAGTGGCTGGTGTTGCTACTCTGGGAAAAAGTTTCAGATCTTTGCTGGAACCGACCAGCAACCCAACCAGAAGGACCAACGCATCCAAGGGTCCGAGGAAGTGCCTCCTCCCCCAAGAAGCCCACCATAGTTGAGCGACGGGGTGGCAGGAGGGTGACCAGGTCCCCCTCCGGTGCTCATTCTGTGGATTTTCTAGTGTTTTTGGGAAACAATCCTAGCATAGGTTTGTAGACTTCTATAGATTGAAGTTAATTTATTTTGTGGTGGGGGGAGGGAAGGACATTAACAAACAATGTCAGAAGATTCTTGGCTTTTTGTTACCTCTTTAGTATATCAATAAATATTTTTTTTAACTGTGACTTGTGTGCATCATAATATCTGAAAATAAACACCACCCTCAATGGAGGCCAGATACATAAATGCACCTGGATCTAGACAAACTGGTGGGCACGGGGTGTCCAAAGCTTTGGGAAAGTTCCCCCATTTTCACAGGATATGAGGAAAGATTTTTTTTTATGCAAAACAAAGGGTTGAAGGAAGTGCCCTACACAGGTGGTTCTCAACTGAAGGTAGTTTAGGGTTCCAGGAGACCTTTCTGGAGACAGGAGGGGAGGAAAGGGGACTATTACTGACCTTTAGTGGGTTGTTAAGTGCTGTCGTTGCAACTCAGCGACTGTATAGGGTTTCCAAGGAGCAGCTGGTGAGCTTGAACCGCTGACCTTGCAGTTCAAACAGCTTTGCAGTCTGGGTGCATTAACCCACAGTGCCACTCCAGGATTCCATATGTAGTGGGTAACATGTCACTAAATGATGAAGACAGCCCCTACCACAATGACCTTATCTGTAGCAAACCTGGCTTTCATCAGAAAGGTGGGGAGAAAGAGCAGACTGATGTTCACTGGGATGAAGATTGCTGTAAAAATACAGAAATGCTGCAGTTTACAATGAAAACATTCTTGAGACTAAATCTCCCAGATGTCAGTATTTAGGTTGAAGTAAAACAAAATTCTCCCTTCCCACCCGCCCCCAAAAGATTCTCTGTTGTGAGAGCCACTCAGCCCCTGGGCTCTGCCACATGTGGTAACACTTTGAAAAAGACAAAGCTATATAAATGCCAGGGGAGTTGCTGTGAAGCACAAGATGCTTTGTCAGAGGTGCAACCACCACAGGACTCTGAACTGGTCCGTGGCTCATAATAAAGAGATGATTTGCTTGTTACATCACCTCTCCTGGTCCCGTATTCCCCTCAGCACGAGGTATAAACTCATTCATAAATCTCCGCCTCCTGGGAGAATCAGCCTTCCTCTAAAGTGAAGAGTGAAGTTGGGCTTGAGTGGTGATCACCACTGACTGAAAGCTAGTTGGAGTGACGGCCTGACTGTCCCTCAAGAAGGAGGGTCCTACCACCAATGGAAAAGAAACCCCCAGCGATGCTGGGCTCCAGAAAAGGCCTGCTGGTTTCAAATAATCCTTCTAGTAGATCTTTTGTTGCTGGTCTTTAGAAAGCTCTTCCTGTTTTGTTTTGGAGACACTGGGCTCAGGTCACCCTAGCGGTCCAGTCCTCTAGCTTTTGAGAGCTGCAAGAAGGGGTTGGGATGGGGAAAGAGCGAGGTTGTTCCTCCAAGACGCCAGAGCCAGGCTCTGTTCTGCGCCCTTTTCCACTCGCTTCAGCCACACACCGGCCTTTGTTAGTTTCGGCGCTGCCGATCCTAATCTGCTGTCTTCTCAGAAAAACGGGCTGGACGGCCAAGGGCCCAACCCTGAGTCTGCCTGCTCAGGCTGCGTGGCGGCTTCCCCGGACTCGGGCCCGCGGCGCCCCTTCCAGCCGGGAGCAAGCTGCGAGGAAGCCTCACCTTTCTCGCTGTCCACCCTCGTGGCTCTAGGCCCTGGTCACAGGGAAGACACACAGAGGGCATCCACGGCGCGGCTCCTGCGGTGCCTGAGGGCAGTGAGCCTTTCTTACTCCTGTCAGATCTCAGAAAGACACCGGTCAGCCCCGGGAAGGGGTGGGCTCCGTGCAGAGGGGCTGAGGCCGCCGCCGCCTCCAGAGGGCGCGCGCGTTCCGCGTAGCTCCGGCCGCTGGCGCTTGGGACACACTGGGCTGAGGGTGGCGGGGGAATCCTCATCCCACCCCAGCGCCCGGCTGCTCCTGGGACTGAATTGCAGCATTCCAGCCGGTCTGCGAACGCTCCCGGCAGAGCCACGGAGTTCTCGAAAGCCTAGGGAAGAGACCAGGAGGCTGCAGGCTGTGTGGTGCCCCGCGGGGCCACTGAACCGTCCTCCCACCCCACCCCCGACTCTGATTGAGTCCTAGCCCTCTTTGGGTAAGGGGTACTTGTTGATGAGAAGAGGGAATGGCGTGTGAACCGAAGACGCTTGCCCTGAGCGTCCAAACGAAGTCCACTGCCATCAACTTGACTCCTCTTCATAGCGAGGTTACAGGATAGAGTAGATGCTGCCTTATAGGGTTTCCGAGACTAAAGCTTTATGGAAGCAGATTGCTTCATCTTTCTCTTCCGCTGGTGGGTACGAACAGCCGACGTCTTGGTTAGCAGTCAAGTGCTTTAACCAAAGGGACAGAAATACAATTCTGTCCCGACTCCTACAAGAGCCCAGAAGATTTCAGGTCCGCCAGAATCTGTGAACGCGCTGTGCGGGCGGAGGTCGTGGAGTCTTGCTGGACAGACTCCGACGCTGGGGAGCCGGTCCGGCTGGAGGTGACCCCGCCGTCCGGAGCCTATACACTTGGTCTCAGCTTTTCGGCAGACGATCCAGGAAATGGAATCTGGCGGAGGAGCACCTGGGCCCGGGGAGGGGGAAGGGGAGAATCGGTGGCGGTCAGCTAGACAGAAGAGATTCTACCAGTCCCCGGAGCCAATTCCTCCTCTCCAGAAACCTAGAGGAGGGCTTGGGAGGGTGCCCAGACCCCGCATCTGGGCCCCAGGCAAAAGTCTGCCGCGGGAACTCCCAGGAGCCAAGCACACACCGGCTGGACAAGGACGTCGGACTCCCGAAAGGCTAGGACGACCCTACTCGACAGACCAGCCAGGCTGGTCCCTCACGTCCGAAAGAAGGGCACTCGCCGCGGGTGATCCGCCACCCTTCCTCCCTCCCCCTGCGGCCACGCTCCCTCCCTCCCACTTTACTTCTCAAAACTAGAAGACGGGGCGGGAGCGCGCAGCCAACGCCAGTCACCTACTCCCCGGCCTGGGGCAGGATTTGCGCGCGGGCGGCCCACGCCCCTCCCCTTGAGCGCCGCGGCTGCGCAAGATAGCCCGCGAGGAGGTGGGGGTGGGGTTGGCTTTAATTCGATGACCTCTTTGGGGCTTGGAGAGGGGCTCTCCTCCTCGCAGCCTGACGCCCCCGCCGGATTGTTGCTGTCTGCGGTCAGGAAAGGCAGAGAAGCCCAACCCCCACCCCACGTTCTGCACTACCTCGGACTGTCCCACGCCCAGCGGTGGGGTGTCTGCCACCCCAAGAAGGCGGCTACAGAGGCGGCGAGGGACGTAGTCTCTGGCGCGGCGGCCCGGGCTTCACTAATCACATCGGCGCGCTCTGCGCCGGCTCGGAGTAGGCAGTTGCCTAGCAATGCCCGCGAATTCAATTTCTCAATCAATAGGCGCTAGGCGCTGCATTTCGGGGAGCACCCGCGACGCGGGGAGGGTCTGGGGGCGACAGCGTTAGGGTGCAAGCTCCGGACACGGACAGCGGAGGCAGTGGGGCGTCCGACTTTGGGACTAGAGGCGTTCGGCTTGGGGTGGGGCACGCGGGGGCTGTCTGCAGGGGCGAGCTGGGACTGGAAATGGAACTCCTGGGGTCTCCCAAGTCTACCCTGGTCCCAGGAAAGCGCAGTCAGCAGGGGAGGAGAGATACATACTGCCTCCTCTCGGGGAGACTGAACAAGGTTGTACGCTGCTGGCTCCCAACCCTCCTTCTCGCTTTCTGCTTCTAAGTGGGGTTACCCAGTTGGGTAGGGCTTGCGGGGGAACTTTCCCAGAGCAATGGGGACAAGGGTAAGGCTGGGGCTATGTACTTTTAGAATGAAGGGGTTTCTCCTTCAGAACCCTCGGACCCTCCTCTTCAGTTTGGGGGGGGGAAAAAAAGAATAAAATTCAGACGCTTTATTTACAAAGTATATATTTAAACACGTAAAAAGAGGGTCTTGGATACAGACATTCACGACCGCAGAAGACAAGTATCAAGCTTCACTCGTGAGCCCAGGCGGAGCTGAGCCGCGGTTTGTACAAATCTTAGAATTCAATAAACCCGACACGCGCACACCTGAGCTGGCTGCAGAGATTCCTGGCCCGGTAGCCCGGCCCCTGCCCACCCACCCCTAGGTCTGCGTTGCAAAAAGGAGCAAGGGACACACACACACACACACACACACACACACACACATGGCAACGGACAGACGGCAGGACGAAGGGGTGGTGAGGCAGAGCCCGGCTGGCGCGAGGTCTGAGGGAAGAGACCAAGATGGGGTTAGGAAGGGGGGATGGGCGCAGGGAGGAAGGGAGGAGAAGGTGGCAGCCAGGTAAAGACACGTGTCCCCAGCAACCCTCCACTTGGTGACAGACATGTCCCTTCAATTAAGTTTCATCTGAAAATAGCGTTGACATGTAAGTAGATACACTTGGTCAATGCGCTGTTTTATACAAAGTCTAAAATAACAGTTTTACAAATGTGAGCAGGTAAAAATCCCCATTCTCGGGGCTTCTCTTTATAGGCGCAATTTGATCATCAAAAACAATCATTTATTACACCGTTTCCCTCTTTTTCTCTTTAAAGGCAAGCAAGTCCGGAGAAGAGAAGGGCAAGAAGCGAGACGTGGGAAATCTGGGAGGTCCAGGATGGGGCTCCCCGCTCAGTGCTCGACAGCCTCCAGCCCAGCTCCCCACCTCACTCGCCTAGTCTGTGCTTGATCCCGACGTTCAGGGCCCGTCCCCCCTCGTTGAGCCTAAGGAAGTCAGCTACTCGCTAGCCCTTTAAGGGCGGGGAGGCTCGGGATCAGTCCTCCCCGGGACGGGGGCTGATTTGTGCTTCTGAGTCAGAAGAGGGGCGCTGGGCTGAGCCCTCGGAGCGCAGCGTCTCCGGCCCCACCCTGGCCACCCCCTCTCCCTGGCTCCCGCTGCTCCCTCCCCTTGGCGGCGTCTGCCTGTAGAGTTCAAGTACAGAACACTGCGCCAACCGAAAAGGCCTATAAATTATAGCTTTTGCTTTTAAGGAGGGGAAAAAGGAAAACGCCAAAGTTCGAATGCGCATTCTTAGAGGAACGCACCGCCCGTCCCTTGGTCCCCGTGGCCCTCCGAGTTCCCCGGGTCCGCTCGGGCTGTTGGCCCAGACCTTCCCCAGAGCTCCCAGCCGGCCCGCCGCCACTCCGCCCTCGCGGGTCCCGCCGGGTGGGCCTGTCTGGCCCGGCGTCAGTCCATCCGAGAGCTGGCGTGCAGCCCTACCCGGCGGGAGCTCGCCTGGTCCAACTCCTCCTGAGCGGTGGGGGCCACCATCCCTTCTGGGGAAGCTAGAATACGCGACAAGCAAAAGTCCACCCCAAACACTTTTCTTGCAAAAACCACGGTCTGGAACTCCGGGTCCTGACACGCAATCCTCTTAATTTATCCTAGCATCTCGGGAATGTAAACAGATTTCGCTGGTTTCTTTTCCTTCTGTGGAGTAAGGAAAGGAAATAAAGGACATGGGGCGGGCGTTTTCTCCACATGAGGAACACACCATCTGTGTGTACAGCTCACGCTGTACACCTTCCCCATAAAGTGCTTTTTGGCCGGTGGTCCTGGGGTTTAGCCGCCTGCTCCCACCCACCTGCAGCTTTTAACCTTCAACATCACATACACACACAAAAAGGACCAAGTTCAAACTTTTTTCCCCTAATAGACATCTGGATCTCCAAAAAGGTAAGAAAAGGACAGTAAAATAAAACTGATCCCCCCACCCACCCACCCTTTTTTTCTGATTGGGGAGCTAACCCTAACTCTGCCTGGCCAACGGGGTGGAGAAAAGAAATGAGGGGGGGGGACTGCCTTGGTTCCAGGGGCCTGGTGTGGGGGAGGCAGGGAAAGGGACAAGCAGAGTCCCTGCAGACAATTTCAAAGACAGTGTGCAGGACTGGTAGGTCCAGGTCCCCAAACTTCCTAGTCCCCCGGGTGTTGAGGGTCCCTGCAGCTCCAGCTTGGCCTGTCTGCCCCCAACTAAACCACACAAAGTTTTGTTTTTTCTCTCTGTCTCTCCTTGTTTAAATAAAACAACTTCAAGAGTTGAAATATATATATTTAGATTTTTTTCTTAAATAACATATTTACATCTAATAGAAAATATAACTCTAGAGATAATCTTTCCAACCGAAACTGGAGGTGGCTGAGGGGGAGGAGCTGGGGTGTGTGACATTAGAGGCCAGACCAGCCAGAGAGCTGATGGTCACATCCCACCCAGAAAGAAAAAGCTCTATGCCGGGTTTCCAGCACTGCCTCGCCCGCCCTCCAGCTTGTAGCTCCTGGGCTCCCCACCCCATCCCACCCCCAGCATTTCATCTTTTCTCTTTAAAAAAGCCTTGGTCCGTGTTACTTTCCTTTATGGTGACGGTCAGAAAGTTTGAGGTCACGTCGGTGACCACCACCTTCTCCAGATTAGTCAGAGAAGGACTCCAGGACTCTTCTTCTGGATCCCCCAGGATTCTGGCCACTGGGATCCTGGCGATGAGGGAGGGCCTTCCCCCTTGTGCCCCCATGTCCCGGTATAGGCTCCCCACAGAGCCCGGAGTGCCTGAGCTGTGCCGGACCCGAGGGCCACCAGGATCCAGGGCACCCTGGCCTTTGGCCTCCAGGAAGGCAGCCCTGTGCTTTATGACTCTGGCCGGGAAGGTGTCCATGGCCAGCTTTCCCGTGGCCTCCGAGGCACTGGGGCTAGCCACACCACACTGCGCCAGGTCCGAGTCCTGTCTCCGGGCCAGCTGGATGACACTGTGACCCACTGGGAACTTTCCTGCCCCGGAAGGGGCGTCGTCCAGCTTCCTGCCCTTGAGGTACTCTCCAAGGCCGTCACTGGGTTCTCCCAGCGGCCTCTGCGAGGGGTCCAGGAGCTCCTTCCGGGGCTTGGGGCCTCGTTTCTTGGAGCTGTCTCCGCCACTAGGAGAGCTGGGCTTGTCTTCAGTGCGGCCTGAGCCACGCTCCCGCTCACGTTCCCGTTCCCGCTCCCTCTCGCGGTCCCGAGGAGGTTCCGCTCGGCAGGTGCTGCTGGTGCTGGTACTGCTGCTGCTCCCAGGCGGAGACAGACCCATATTCCGAAGGCCCTCGCGGGCCCGGGAGGTGGATGCCAAGTCCTGGGGTGAGCGGCCGGGATAGGGGATCCGGATACCCCGGGCTGTGTCACTTCGGAACTCGTAAGTTTTGGCTTTTGCTTTGGCCTGGGCCTGCGGAAGAGAAGGTAGCGTCAAGAGTGCCGGCCCTGTCTGCCAGGACCCCTCTTCCGGTTCTGGCTCCAGCCTTCCCCTTTCCCCTCCTCCTCCCCCTCCAGGCCTATGGGTGTCTATCTGGGGATGGCAGGCTGGGGGGGGAGGGGTAGAGCACGTGCCCGGAAGTAACTCTTTGCTGCTCTATAGGATTCTCCGTCATCTTGTTGGGGTCTGGTGGGGTCTCGGAGGATAAGGAATGCGCTAGTGTGGCTAAGGTCCTCCCTCTAAGTGCAGCACATCTAACCGTGGCCACCGACTTGGTGCCATCCTGTCAGGGAACTCCCTCTTGAATTAACACAGGCAGCACCTAGGAACCCTCCATTGATTCCTACTTCCCAGGATCCCTCCGCACAAAAGGGATCCCTTCAACATTCCTGCCCACTATTGGACAGGGTCTCTCGGTACCTTGAGGAGGAACGTCTTGGGCTTGGGGCCTCGCTTTTTGGGACCATAGAGCTCCATCTCTCGTTCCCTGCAGAGAAAAGGAGGAAGCATGGGGCTTGGGACTAAAGAGCCTCTCTGGGGCTTCAAGAGGCCTGGGCGTCAGCTTCTAAGTGAGCAGCGGGCTGAGAGGGCCTGTACCTTTCCTCAAAGGCGGCGAGCAGCCGAGCATCTAGGATGTTCTCCTCGGGCTCCCATGTGCTGTACCTGCAGAAGACGGCGAAGGAAGGGGGCATCAGTCCAGGTGCCGGGGGCAGCCAGGGTTTGCAGTAACTTTTCTAGCTGTATTGCATTGTGTCTTTACGTGACGGGGGAGGGGGAAAAGAGGAATAAAGGAGTCTCCCGAATAACAGTCTGCGTCGGGAGGATGCCCAGACCCTACTTACTTCTGCGACCAGCCCTTCCACTTCACGAGGTATTCCATGCGTCCCTGCGGATGCAAAGGCAAAGACGTGTGTGTGCACGGAAAGAAATGCATGATTAAGGCCAGAAGAAATCCACGCAGAAAATGCATGCACCCAATGAATGCACGAAATACCCTAGCGAAAGGCACACGCCCGCTGCATCACCCGTACACCAAACGCTGCACAAAGTACGTGCACCGGAACTCACCCCCACCCCGCCCCCCACCCATGCAATCTGTGCAACGGTGCAAGTCTAAGGAAAGCGCTGGGGCGCAGGGCCGCCGCCGCCGCCACCGCCACGGCCGCAGCCGCTGCTGGGACCTGGGGGAAGGGAAGCTGGGCTGCAGCAGGGGGAGGGAACCCGAGCCGGGAGGGGAGGGCCCAGCCAGGCTCAGCCCGAGCCCCTGGGCACCTACTTTCCGTATGCGCCGCTTCAGGAGGGCCTCGGCCGCGAACACCCGCTCCCCCACCGCCGAAAGCTCCATGTTGACTCGCAGCTTCCCCTCTTGGCCGCTTCCAGAAGCAGAAAAGCAGCAGCCAGCGCACGACAGACCATAATACTCTCGCGCTGACGTCAGTTCTCCTCCCCCCCCTCCACCCCCCGCCCCTCCGCCCCCGCCCGCACTCCTGTGCCCGCCTCTCGCCGCCCGCCGCTTCCTCCCGCCCCACGTGTTGCTAACGACGTTGCTAAAGCCAAGCGGCCGGCTGCAGCTCCCGGCGCGCTGATTGGGCAAGCAGCCGGCGGCCCCCGGGCCACGCCCCTCTCTCTTTCTCCCCCGCGTTGTTACGTGACCTGCGTTCCAATAGCCAGGGGGCGGAGTCGGGGCGGCTCCGGAGACCCAGCGCGAGGGAGTGGGGGCCGCAGGCGGAAATGATGTCATGGGAAGGCGGGCTCAGCCGCTGTCAGTCCGGGTGCTGGCCAGGGGGTGCCCTCCGCTCTCTGTCTTCACCGGGGGCCCCCTCCTTCGTCGTCCCGCGCTTCTTCCGGGGCGCGGCGTCCCCCACAGCTCTCTCTCGGACCCCCGCGGCGGGGTCAGCCGGGCCCCGCCCCCTCAGCAGACCCCTGCCCGCCCCACCCCCACGCGGCCCCGCCCCTCCCCCTCACTACCACCGCCGCTGCACAATGCACAATGCACAGGTGCGGGCGCCGGGCCGCGCCCGAACCCGCAGACCTGGCGGCGAGGCCTGGCCCCCTCGGAGCCTCCAGCCGACCCTCCGTCTCCATAGCAACGGCTGCCCCCGCTGCCGCCAGCCCCATCCCGCTAACAAATCAATGTGCCTGTGTCTGGCTTCTGTCGCACAGCCCTGCCCTCGGCCATCCCGCGGGCCCTGTGAGCCGGCGCGGACGGCTGCCTGAGGTTGGGCGGCTCCAGCCCGGGAGCCTGCGGGGACGCCAACGCTCTGTCTCTGCCCTCTGACCCGTCCCCGACGCAGCCACCTGCCCCGGTCTCCCCTCCCCCACCCCAGCTCTAGGCCCCGGGGCCTTGGGGGCAGGCCGTGGACGCCTCCAGCGCGGGGCCTGGCGCTCCGCCGGGGTACATCAGACTCTCCGAAAAGCCTGTGTCCGCTGAGCCTGAGCCGCCACTTCCTGTCCACGGCTCTCCCCGACGCATGCAGCCGATACCGGCGCCACGCGGAAAGTGGCAGGGACGGCGCGGGCGACGGCAGAGGGGCTCCGTGCGGAGCTGGCGGGTCGGGGGCAGAGGGGGACGAGAGCCAGGCGACGTGTCCTTGGGGTGCACACAGCGCACACACTCGTCCTCCCACGCCCTGGGCTGCGGGTCCGTGCGGTGCTGCAGTACGAGACCACGCACCCCTACTCCTTCTTGTCAGCCCAGCTGCAGGTCCCCGCGCCCGCTACTCGGAACCCGCGGCTTAGTTAAAAGCTCCATGGCCAACGAGAAGCCGTTTCTCCGCCTAGGGATGAAGTGGGGAAAGAACGAGAAGTCGGAGGGGAGGGGCGGGCAGGAAGCTCCGGGCGGTGGGCTCGCCGCCAGTCCCCTCTCTTCTAAGTCCAAGGGTCGCCTTCCTGCCCCCGCCCCTGGAAACGCGAGCAAAGCCTTTGGCCTTGCTCCCCAACTTTGTCAGGTCGATCCAGGATGGACACTCTCATCTCCCCCAGCCGTTCAGTTGTAACGAACAGCGAAGGGGTGACACCCAGATGGCCCCCGACGACCTATGCGAGCCGCCCGGGAGAGGCCGCCGACGGCCCAGTCCTTAATCATAAAAAGTCATTCCTGGTAACAAATAGTTTCGTCGGCCTGTGCCAGCGATACAGCTGTTTCTGTTTAAGCTTAAATACTTTCCAACAGTTTGGGCAGTAAAAATAAAGTCGGCCTCAGCCGCCTATAAGTGTCTGGTTTCCCCGCCCAGAGAAAGCCCACCCTCGGCTCTGGGCCCCAGTCGCTCAGCACGCCCGCCCGGCCGCCCCCTCCTGGGATCCGCTGCCAGTCGTGGCCAGAGCTGCCGGACTGTCTGCGTCCGCTCCTACAGCCCCAGCGGCCAGCTACGGGTTCGAGGGCCACCTTGAAGGCGGAGGGAGGGCGTCTGCCGGCGGCAGCGAGCTGGGGGACCAGACTGCCCTTCCTCCGCCCTCCCCGACTGCTGCAAACTTGCCTGAGGCTGGCAAAGAGCTGATTTCTCAGTCCTGTCCCGGGAGTTGTGTTTGCGTTGGGCGCTTTCATAGACCCGGGTTTCTACGAGGTTGCAGTATTTCCTACTGAAACAGTTAGTTTTCATCCTCTTTTTATTTTTCGTGCTCTCTTTCTGTCCCCACCCTCTTCCTTTCCTTATCTCCTCGCTCTCTCCTTCCTTTCCCTTCTTCCTCTCTTTCTGTCCCCCCTTTCCTTGTTTGCCTAAATGACTGGATAGCTTGACGTGGGGAAAATGGAAACCCGACGCTGCCTGCCTGCCCTTTCTTCTGGAGGGGGATTTAGTAAGTCTTCACCTCTCCCCCACTCTCCCTTATATCCCGCCAGTCTTTCTATCTAGCTAATGACATTCTTTCGGAAACGCTTGCTCTGAGCAAAATGATCTTGCGTGAGTTTGTCGAGGTTGGGGGATTCCTGCAGAGTTGATGGGCAAGGTAGAAGTCGACCTCGAAGGAACTGGAGGTATAAATAATCGGAGAACAGTCGTAGCGCTCTTTTCCGCGGCGTGGATGGAGATGGCTCATTGTGCCAAGGGATGAAGACTCCCCCTGGGGAGGCTGGTTCAACCCTTCCAGGTAACGCAGCCACCAGCTCTCCACGGGAGAGCAGGGCTGCAGAGGGTATGAAACAGGTCCCTGGGTTACCTCTGTTTCCCGAAACTTGAAACTAAAGGAGAGGTGGCGGGTCTGAGAAATGAGTTGGTCGTCCTACGCCACTGGGAGTTGGGGGTCTTCGCTTAGTGGTCATTGGGGAATGCCTGTGAATGCCGGGAGAGGGCGCCAGCGCGCAGGGTAGAGGTGATGGTATCTTTCCCGAAGAGTCCGGACGGGTCTTTCTGATCTGGGCAACGGATGGTACAATCGTAGAAAGAGGAGAACAGGGTCCATCATTCCTCATCTGACTGACCTTCCCTCCAGTGTCCAGATCAATTCTCCCCACCCCACTTCTGGCCTCCGCATAACCGCTTCCCTGGGTTCAAAGTTAGAACACTGCCTTTCCCACGTGCACCTCCCAGGCATAAATAAAACAAAGTTTCCAAGAACAAGCGCTCGCGGCTCTTCATCCCACCGCTGGGCAGCCTGAGGCTGCGGTGGCTGCCAGGTTCGCGTGCGCTGCCTCTTCAGTAAATAAGGTAACTGCTTCCTATTACTTTAGCCCCATATGGCTGCAATTTGAGTGTCTTTGGAGACAGTGCGTGTGTTTGGGGAGGGAGCGGGGGGGGGAGTGAAAGTGGAAATCAAACGCTCTCAGATCACATTTTTATGAAGGAAATTATCGGCTAGCAACCTACCCCCACCCGGCTCCCGGAGACTGAGTCTAGCTGGCTCCTTTCTTTGTTTATGGGAATGCGGGCACCAGCCCGCCTGGGGACACCTGCTCCCCGTACTTTAGGGCTCCCGCCCCCTGATCCAGCACTAGTACTGGTGTCGGAGCGGAGGGCCTGCGGCGGTTCGGGACAGTTGGGAGCCGCCAAACTTTCGCTCCCGCCGCCCCATTGCACCGAGGGCCAAGGAAGCCGCGCTCCAAACCCCGGCCTCACCCGCCGTCAGGGCCTCCCTTTGCCCGAGGCCCGCGCGGTCTGAGAGAAGGGGCGCGGCGGGGCAAGCGCGGGCGAGATGCCCGGGCTTCGGGTCGCCGGCCAGTCAGCAAGTCCCGGCGTGTCCTGTCGCTTCAGGGTGAGACCGGGCCTCGGCTCGTCCAGCGTTTCGGAGCGTTTCAACTCCGCGGCTCGCCGGGCATCGGACCTGCCCGGTCTTGGCCGCGACGCCGGCCAATTGTGAACCCAACTGTTTGCCTGGGGCACGTCGCAGGCCGGCGGGCACAGGAACCACGACTGACAGCGAGGTGAACCGCGGAGCCCCGAGGAGGCGTGGCTGTGTACGAGGTGGCGCAGACTAGGCGGCCCGGTACTCCGCGCCTGTCTGTCGGGCGCTGCTTACTTACTCTTTCAGGGATTTTATGTGTGGTGGCCCACTGACACGTTGGAAAAACGTTCAAGGCCAGGCTAAAAGTTCTCAAGACTTTTGTTTCCTGGCCATCCAGGGCCCCAGAAATCACTCTCCCCTCCCCAGAAGATATTCAGACTCTTCCCCCTTAAAGAAACTCTCGCATCCAAATGCAAAGAAACATCTTTTTAATCATTCCCACAAGCCTTTGCACACACTCTGCAAGCCACGGAAGCTCTGACTTCTTCCCCCTTCAACCACAGAACCAAAACCAAAGCCCCTCTTTCCCACTTCCTGGGACTGTGGGGATGAGAGGTTTAATGAGTGGTCAATGTATGCATTACCGAACTTGGGAATCAACAACCATCCCCATTTTGCAGATGAGAAAACAGACGCAAAGAGAGCCTAGTGTCATTTGCCTAGTGACACACCGCTGAGGTTTCTGCCTGAGAAAGCTTAGCCAGAGCTCTCTGACACCCCACATAAGCAATCGGGGTCCCTGTTGCCATTTCAGTTCCTCGAAGGTTTGAGGAAGGAATTGGAGGTAAGAAAGGGCTGGTGGATCCTTCAGGAACTCGTCACAGAGGAGGTCAGGTTCCTTTGCTCCTGAAACAATCAGAGCTGATGTGGCTGAGCATTGACCCACAGGGGAACTTGTCCATCGGTGGTGATTATGTGCCAGCCGCCCTGACCCACAGGGGAACTTGTCCATCGGTGGTGATTATGTGCCAGGCGCCCTGTGTAGGGCTTCTGAGGCTATACATCTCTACTGGAGCAGAAAGCCTCTTCTTTCTGCCATGGAATGGCTGGTAGTTTCCAATCGCTGACCCTGAGGTTGGCAGCCTGACTGTAACACTGGGGCTGAATCAACAGGCACACCCTACTTCCAGCCAAGCTGGACACAAGGTGAAGGCGAACTTTACCGGCACTTACCACCACCACCACCACCACCATCAAGGTGGCCAACCTGCATGCCTGGGTTCCGTTCCACTTACTAGCTGTGTGCCCTTGGACTAGTCACTTAACTTTAATGTCCCTCGGGTTTTATAATTAGAATAAGGGGATATTGGCAGGTTTACCAAAGGTCAGAGAGGACAGTTGAGTGAGGCATCCTATACCGCACTAAGACCTTGCCCCTCAGGTCACTCTTAATAAATTTTTTATTATTACTGCTTCTTGTATTGTTGTTATTTGCGGTTGGGGACTAGGAGAGGCTAGTGGGACCCAGTGGGTTAGGTTGGGGTGTCTCCCACACCCCAAACCGGCAGCAGGGAGGAACGCCAGGGGAGAGGGGACTAGAATCCACTGGCCTTCCCATGCTGTTCAGACGCGTCTGACTCTGCCCCTTCGGGCTTCTGCTCCGAACAGGTCTCGTCCACCTGCCCCGCTCCAAAGGCCCGCCGGACCGTGAGAACAGAACCGTGCGGTGGGAGGCAGCGCACAGCGCTCCGGAGGCACGCATGCGCGCGCACACGCCGGCTGGTCCCGCGCCCTCCAGGGAAGGCGGTCCTCGAGGATAGGCGAACGTCCTCTCTAGGGGCGGAGAGGGACCCTCGGCTGAGGGGACAGAGGGGAGGCGGCCTGGAATTGGATGATTCCGGAGTCCTGGAGCCTACGGGTGGGCTCGGGCGCTCAGTCTTAACGTCCCCCAGAGCAAGGACTCAGACTGGAAGGCTCAATTCCGCCCGCGTTGGCCGGCCTGGGGGAGTGGGCAGGGAGATGGGGTGTGACAAGAGGGCGACCCGGGAATTGGGGCTTAGGATCCCCGTCGTTGACGAGGGTGACTGGGGGTGCGGGCGGCGTCGACTCTGGCCACTAAGCCTTAACCAGATTGGCCACTGGGCAATTCAAGATGTCCCAGGTGGCGAGTGTGACCCAGCTCTGTGTGCAGAGAGAGCCTTGGGCATGTGCGCCTCGGGGGGGATCCTGTCCACGCGCTCTCAACGGGCGACGCTGGCACGCAGCCTACGCATAGAGGTGCCCTCCGTCTGAGTCCCCTCCGTCGGGCTTGACCCGCCTGTTCTGCCTGTCCCCCACGCTCCTTCGTTCGACCCTCCACCCAAACTCCAGTCATAGGGTCTTTCCCAGCCCAGAGACGTTCCAGGGTCACTTCCAACTCCCAGGCGCCCCCGGTTCAGGGTATCTACCCCGCCCGCCGCCAAGCGGAAGGGATGGGACTTCGGGGGACCCCAAACTGGACTTTGCCCTGGCGGTGGCATTCCCTCCCTCCAGAGGATGTTGATGCTGAGAAAAGTTAAAGGCCGGTTTCTCCCGTTAGAGATCAGAACCCCGAGGTGCGAGAGCCTGGCCGGTCCTCCGAGGGGGGACTAGTTGTAGGAGGCGGAGCCGGTGGCCCGCCTGTTCTCGGAAAGCCGGCCGTGCAGGAGCGCCTGGGGGGCGGAGACGGGCGCGAAGACGTCACGGAGAGAACATCCCCGCGGGTGCGAGGTCGGGGCTGGCCTGGGTGTCTTTGCACCCGCGGAACGGGGTGTCGTCTGGGCCCACAGCACCCGCCGGGCGTCCAGACAGCGCGGCCGGAGCGCGCGACTCTCGCGCACGCCCAGAAGCCGTGGTGCCGGTTCCTGGGCTGCGGGAAAGCGCGCGGCCAGCGGCGGCTCAATCCCCGCGCAAGCGCCTCACAGCACCAGCAAGACCCAGGTCTCTTTGGCTGCAGGGTGGCTCAGCTCCGCGATGAAGGGCGACGACGGCCGCTCAGGCCGGGATACCTTCGCCCGGGGAGCCGGGACGCCGGTTCTTTCCACCCACGAAGCCTCTAATCGGCTTCCCCGCCCTTTTCTAGGAAATCAAATTCAGGGACCATAGTACCGTATTTACCCGCACAACTTCCTTCCCCGGCATTCCTCACTCCCGATATGGAGGCAGAAGTCATTATGCAAACATGTGGGACAGTCCTGCGCCGCTATTCAGCACCTGTCCAATTGTAGCCTTAGAACTGAACAACTTTTGGCCCTACAAGTGAAGGTCTAATCCCCCCCAAGCTATCTCCCATTTGTATAATAATGGCTTATCTAGAAAACTTCAGCAAGCCGTGCTCAAAAAATAAAACGTGTTGGGTTTTGTTTTTTTCTTTTCCACTCCTTGAGACCCAGAAAACGGATGCTCAGGACCAGAAAACTTGATTTTGTGGGGACTGTGAGGTCCTGGAGCGCAACGTGAGGGAGAGGGGAAGTTTAAAGTAGAAATGGGACAGAGTCACTTACTTTCTGCATTTTTCGATTTTAGCCTTGGAACGGAGCTACTTTTGGCCAAACGGGTGAAGGGCTAAGCCGCTGTGGGAGGCCTAGCAACCCTCCCAATTATGGTCCTATACATGGTGGGAGATTGTGTGGCCTCAGGGGCCTGAGCTATTGGACTGCGATGGGGATTTGAAGATCTGCCCTGGACCTGCGGTCTGGACCCTCCAGAGGGGTCGGGCTCCCCACTCTTTTGGCAAATCAAGATCAAGCACTTCCTTGCTCTGAGATGTTAGCTCCAGGACTCAAACGGCAAAAAACATTGGATTCAAAGCAGGGAAAAAAATAAAATAATAAATACGGCGTGTGGGTGGTGGTGGGGGCAGTATGGGAGGAAACATCTTTTAGACATTAAAAACTCTTCTTGATCTTTTTCACTATGAAGAGGAGTGGGAGGGAGAAATCCACAAATAAGCGTGGTAAATGAATTTGGACCAGAAGTGTAATCACTGAACCACTTGCAGGGCAATTCTGGGCTCCAGGGAGCTTTTGCTGGAGGACTCCTCTCCCAGGGGACAGGGAGTGCACCATTGCCTCTTGTCCCAATTGCCTTCTGCACCTTTGACTGGATAACAAAGGTCAGGGGACCGCCAGCGCCTTCCTACACCCTCCTTGGGACAAGAACTCCCAATCCCTTCAGAAAAGATTTTTACATAGAACACAGAAGGTGCCCCAGGTAGCTAGCTTCCAGGTTACTCCTTCTGAAATGTCTTCAATTCTGTTAGAAACCAGGTTGCTACGCAGTGGAGTACCTGCAGCACCAACTGGACAAACCTCGGGATTTAAATGTTCAGGGGCTCAGAAATCCCACCAGCCAGAATGGGAAGTGAGAGGTCGGCGGCAGAGTCTCTGGAGAGCCAGGTTGCTGGGTGGGACGGCCAGGCTGTGTACTTTTCCTCTGCTTTCACTGAATGCAGAGTCTCCATCCCTGATGTCTTTACACTCCACCGACCCCCAGGGATGCCTCAGCCCAACTCCAAAGGTTCCTCTCCTTTTCAGTTTTGTCTCACCCACCTTTCACCCCAGCATCCCAAGGGGATGCCTTTTGTGGAAGGGTGTCCCTGGAATACCCGAGCAAAGAAATCTAGCCACCCTCATACTTTTTCCCAGTCCAAATTTATAGAGAGAGTTGAGATTCTAGGCCTCCCCAGACACAATCTCTGGAGGGGAGAGGGGACCAGAAAATTAGAAGAGAAAGGAGCCGGCTGGGAGCCCGGCAGCATAAATGCTTCCTAACCTTCCTACTTTCCTGCTTCCCAACCTTCTTCCAGCCGCCCTCACTCTCCAGTCCATTAGGGGTGTACTCAGGGTCCCCAGGCTGTCCTGGTCCAAGCAGTTCCCCCATCCTGGACCTCCTTTACCGGAAGGCAGCCTCTCGTTACAGGACCCCAGCAATAGCGTGGTTGGCTCCAGAGTAGGTTCCAGCCCAGGCAGAACAAAGAGAAGCCCAGGCAGAAAAAGGCATTGTTGGGGGTGTGGGTGGAAACTTGGACTAAAGACTTCATCCTCAAACAGACAAGCAGAACCCCCCCTCCCCCCTCCCAGGGACCGCAGGCTGGCACACACTTCCTTCCTAGAAGTGTGAACTTTTAAGAGTAAAGTCCCAGGTCTGGTTAGGCAAAAAAATTGTGTCACACTCTGCACTCATCGGTACCCATGGTGCTGCACTGAAATGGAGATGGGGAGAGGGTGTGCAGGTCTGGCTGGGTTTTAAAGGAACCTGTCTTTGGGAAGCAAGTGGGGGCCATAGCCTGCCAAGGGGTGAGCTGGTGGTGATAGCAGGGATGACAAATTCCTAAAGCATGAGTGTGTGCCACCAGCAACTGGATGATAGAAAGGGATGTGGGAGGAGAGGACTGGAGGTGTTTTCCTTTATCCCACCCTTCCCAGCATAGCACTTTAGAACCTATAGGTCTCATCTTGTGCCCCCCTGCATCTGCTGCTCTGGGTGTTGCACCACATCAGGTTCAGAGCTCAGGGGGACCCAGGGAGACACCTTCACGGCTTGTAGGACAGGAAGTCATACCCTCTCTGGACAGTTCCCACCTACCAGGTGGGCAGGTTTGTTCCCCTTTGTGGTTGTAACAGGGCCCTGTGAGGACCACATCCGGGGTATCTTTGGATCCCAGGAAGACAGGAGTATACACGCACTCATACACACACACACACACACACACACACACAGTGGTTTCCAAGAAGAGAAAAGAGTTGTATGCTCAGTTTCCTAGAGCAAGGAGATGTTTCCTCCCCAGGCTCTGTGGGTCCTGGGGCTCAGGGAACCTGCTATTGTGAAGGCTGTGGGTCCTGGGGCTCAGGGAACATGCTATTGTGAAGGCTGTGGGTCCTGGGGCTCAGGGAACCTGCTATTGTGAAGGCTGTGGGTCCTGGGGCTCAGGGAACATGCTATTGTGAAGGCTGCTGGCCGGCTGGGTCACAGCAGGGGCAGGGCAGAGGGTGGAGCCAGATGGAGGAGAGTTGGTGAAGCATTCAGGGGTGTCTGTGTCTTCAGCCCTCCAATGTACAGGAGTTCTGTGACAGCACCTGGCCTGGATTGGCACGTAGCGCTATGGCCAGAGGAGTGGCTGCAGTTCCTTCTATGTGCTGGACACTGACTTGTGCCCGGACAATGCGTCTTGATTCCTCATCGAGTCCTGGGAGGGAGGCGTTATCAATCACATGTTTAAAATGAGGAACAGGCTCTGGGGAAGTTACTGAGGTTAAGTATATTGGCTAAGACTAAGTTAAGCCCACAATGGGCTCCATCTAGGTATGACATGGATTGCCTAAGGGGAACTGCCCACCGTGCACTGGTATGAAACCAGGCTCCCCAGGAGCCAGACATGGCCCCATTGCTGATGTCGCTGGGCTGTGGGGTTTGAAAGCCAGTTGGGGTGCAGGGTGGGGAGAGGTAGGTGCTGGCTCTGCAAGTTCCCATAGCCCGGGTGGAATAAGAATGCCTGGACTCAAGTGCCTGTTGAAGTAACAGTGTCTGACTTCGTTTCAAAGGCAGGAGACGTGGAATAGTAGAACAAGCAGGCAGGCAGTCACCACGAATCCCCTGGTGTTAAGTTCCACTGGGTTCCAGGTTCCTGCACCTACAG
The DNA here is from genome assembly GCF_000296735.1 of Chrysochloris asiatica. Classification (NCBI taxonomy): domain Eukaryota; kingdom Metazoa; phylum Chordata; class Mammalia; order Afrosoricida; family Chrysochloridae; genus Chrysochloris; species Chrysochloris asiatica. The sequence continues at coordinate 3,096,497 of NW_006408650.1, read as the reverse complement.
ACCACCCTGACTTGCAAGTTGGGTCTGCATGGCCGCTGAGAGGCGCCTGGATCCTGCAAACAGTGGGATTGGAAATGAGATTTGGATTCTAACCCAAGCTTAGGCAAGCCACATTCTTTCTTCCAACCTCGACCTCAGTTTCTCCCTGCAAACCGAGATTTCTGGTTTACTCCCTACTCTTGATAGATCTGGGATCATTTAGGTGATTTTATTGGGATTCTTAAACCTTGGAAAATACTCAGAACCCTGACTTCTCTAGTGAGAGTTATGAATTGCTGTTCCTGCAGCTCCAGGCACCCGGTCTGTTTCCTCCACCATGTGAGGCTCAGAGCTGCTAAACACCTGCCTAGGGAACCCAGAGAGTCAAGAGGAGGAGGCCCCGAGAAAGAAAGCGGGGTGACAGGCCACCTCTAGGGAACAACTGAAAACAGTCATACTCCTTCTTTCAGCGCAGGGCTGCTGGCAGGGAAGCTAAGCACGGACTAATTCCAGGTACATTCTATAGGTGGCATCATGCTACTGAAAATGGCCTCATCAGGGGGAGAGGCATCTCCACGCACGGGCGAAAGCCGAGCAGGGTCCACTCAGCCAAGTCTGAACAGCAGGAAGGAGACACCTGAGGGCTGCTGCTGTGGGTACTGAGGGAAGCAGGGGACAGCATGGTGCTTTCTGGGTCTTGGAGCCACTTGGCCTGGCGCTCGGGCTTTCCGCTTACCATCCGTCGGCACGGCCCCCGGTATTTGAGGAGCTAGAGGTGGCTCTAACGCTTACCCCCTGCCAGCTTGAAGGGAAGTCCCCAGCCTGATGGCAATGGGGGTGCTAGGTGGGGGTCTGTTAGCTCTACTGGACATCCATCTGTCACTGGAGATGTTGTGATATCCAGTAAGGGGGATGGCAAGAAAAACTGGGTCAGCCTAGCTCTTGGCTGTGCCAGGGAGCCGCGTCCCTGATCCCACCGCCCAGACCCCAGTCCCTCTGCCCAGCCAGTCTCCAGACGTCCTGACTAGGGGCCACTTCTGGCATCCAGAACCCACTGCCACCCAGCTAGCAGAGAGGAAGGAGTAGCTAAGGGCAGCATCTTGGAGCACCTCTCTCCAAACAGAGCCCTGGGAGCCGATGTCGCAGGACCCCACCCTGCACCAACCAACGCCCCCTCTCTGCTGTCCCTCCTTCCCCTCGCACTGGTCCCGATCCAGCCTAGGTGGGTCCAAGCTCGGAGTAAGGGAGCAGGGCAGGACAGCGACGCCTCTCCACTGTGCTTTCTGCCGCTGGCCGGGCTGGCTACAGGCCGCCTGCGGGGCACCCCGCCCGGGCACCGAGCCTGTGGGTCCTCAAGGCCGGCACTCCTGGCCTCCCGCCGCCCAGGCCACACGCAACCCTCTGCGCCTCGGGCGGACCTGGCGCCAGGGGTCAGCGAACCGGTGTTCCGGGCCTCATTTCACAGCACAATGAGCAAGGCCTCGGGAGACAGCTTGGAGGGACCCTGAACCCCCAAATCAGGGTTTCGGTATCTTTCCTCTCCTCCTCTCCCCAGACTTAAACTCGGCTTCCAGGCGTCTGGGCCTTTGCTGCGACTAGAAGCAGCCTCACTTTTTTTTTTATTTGAAACAAAAGCAATTAGATTTCAATCCCGGATCATCTGCATTTGCACCTCGGAAAGGGGAGAACGGGAGGGAGTGAAGCAGCTTGGTGGCCGTGGGCGACATGCTTCGAACGTCACCGCTGGCCGGGCTATTCTGGCGCCGGCCACATCTGGCCGGGCCCCCTCCACGCTGCTCCGGGGCCCGCGCGTTCAGCCTGCTCGGCGGCGCGCGCATCGATCGCGGGCCCGCGGCGGCGCGCGGAGAACAAGGTAGAGCCTGTCTTTCGGTCCTGCCCTTATATGGCGATGTGCGCGGGCGCCCGCCGAGCGGCCGCACCATATAAGGACACGCGGCGGGCGCCGGGCTGAGCTGGTGCTCGCCCATTGGCCCGCACGTCTCTCGGCAACCGGCTCTCACGAGTGGAAACCAGCCAGCCGCCCCCGCCCCGCCCCCTCCCTTTCTTTCTCCCCGGGCGGCCCCGCCTCTCGCCTCTTGGCCTCCCCCCCAATTTCTCTTCCAGCCGTCGTCCTCCTTCCCTCGTTGTCATCTCTCCCTCTCGTGGCCACTCGATCTGTCTTTGCCTTCTCTGCGTGCGCTCCCACTCCCACCCCATGCACCCTCCCCGCAGCCCGCGACCGCGGCGGAAGAGCAGGAAGGCCCGGATGCGGGAGGGGCGCCGGGGGCGCCTCTGTCGCAGGAGCAGCCGCAGCATCAGGTCCGCTGCGTGCACGCGCGGGGCTCCGGGAACTGTACGAGCCCAGTCCCCCCCTCCCCTCCCAAAGGTGACCAGCGCAATTAACCGCGGGAGAGATGCGCTGGCAGGGCTCCGGATGTGCTGAATCCTAGCGGCCGAGGTGGCATCAGCTTAGCACCTCCCAGGGTGTCCCCTTCGGGCTGGATTTCTGGATGCAATCGTAATAATGATAAATCGATGTCTCATTTAAAGGTTGCTTTAGAAACCTGCCAATCGCTGAGGGGAAAATGCTTGCGTGCGTGGAGAAAATGCCCTAGAGAGCCACTCCCCATAGGCTTTCCGGGCGGAAAGCCGGGCAGCCGCGGTTCCGGGATGCAGGTGGGGCGCCAGGCGTCGAGCCCACCATGGGATGCAAGCCGGGCGAGGACCTATGGAGCTGCTCTTCCTCTGGGACTAGGCTCTCACTCCTCAAATTCCCGCAGAAACGGTTCTGCGGATCAGGGGCGCCCCTCCCCCATGCACAGAGGTGCGCGCACGCGCACGCACGCACAGGTGTCCACTAACCCTTCCTGGGCGATGGCCAGTGCTAATGCACTGGTGTTTGTAGCGACGCCGCGGGCGGTCGGAGCCGCCCCGCGCCTTTCCTAAGGGGACCCAAAGGGAACAGCTAAGACAATGAGCGCCCTAGAACTCTGGGACTCTGCCTGTGACCAAGCTCGCCTTCAGGGCCGCCGGCTCCCAGAGGCGCGAAGCTATGCCCCCTACCGGGCAGTCTGCACCCGCGTGGAGCGCGGTGCAGGTGGGGGGGGGTCGCACCCGAGAGCTGACTCGGGAGGGGGGTGGGAATAGAGTACAATGACCCGCGTGACCTCCGCTAGGTCGCAGGCATCTTCCCTCGCCCTTCTTCCGGTTCAAATCTCAAATTCCCAAACCTGGCCGCTCCCCTGGGAAGGTGGCTGAAACGGGAACTACCAGAGATCGCGGGTGCGAGATTGCGGAGGGCGCTGGCTGTTGGATCAAGGTAACCTCAGCCCAGCCGCCTCCTCCTTCTCGCTGTATCTGCGGAAGGAAGCGCTGTGGCCGCAGCAACCTTCGATGCCAGCAGTATCCCTGACCTCGGCGAGAATTTGAACTGCTTCTGTATTTAACCACACAGAAAGCAGTTTCCCTCCTGCAAAAGAACTGGGGGCGCCCTTGGAGCGTAGGGTTTGCCTGGGCCTGGGTCCCACGGCCGATCTCTACTATGGAAACCTCTCAGCTCTGGAAAAGCGGCGAGTGCCCAGATACCTTCGCCTAACCATCGTTGACACTCGCCAGCCCACACCCAAATAGATCTTTCAGATGAGGCCCCTCCCCAAGTTTCAACGCTCGTGACAAGTCCATGGGTACTTTCGCCCAGAGGGGGTGTTGGGTGCAACTCCCAGAAATCCTCCGTCTTCTCCGCGCACAGGGGCATACTCCCTTAAATGCCCCTCTGTTCTACTCTTAAATCCCAGGAGCAGACGCCGTTCTCATGAAGGGAAACCTCTGCCCCTGACCTGCTAACGCCGGGTTTGACCCTCTTATTTATTGAATTGGATTTTTTTTCGGCCAGCGATGGTGAAATCGCCAGGAGAGTCCAGAGCGCGGATGGCGGGGAGGGGTGACAGAGAAAAAGTGCAGATAGAGGGAAATAAAAGAAAACCCCAAGTCTACCAACACACTTTTGCCCGACCCCCTCCCCCATCCACAGCTTGGGATCAGGGTTCCTCTGGGTTAGGGGAAGAGGTGCACTAAGGACCCGCATCGCAGCGCCCAGTGTTCCCGACTCTGGAGCACGCGTCCTCTGGTCGCACTTTTCGTCTATTCAGGAACAACTCCAGCCCTGGTGCTCCTGGGGCAATCTCTTCCCCGCTCTGGTGCCACCTGGGGTCTGATCGGAGCCCGCGCCCCTGCTGGGTCTCCCACTCGCCCTGGGTGCTCCTCAGCAGGCGCCCAAGGAAGGGCTTTTGGGCCCTGGGTTGGGTCCAGAGCGCCGAGGCGGGCCAAGGCGGGCAGTGGCGCCTGCTTGGAGCGGGCGCTTGGCTAACCAGGAGGGGTTTGGGGGGTCGAGAGCGGTTCCCGGCCGAGAGGAGGGTGGGCACGCAGCACCTGCTGAGCTGCTGCCAGTGGCTGCTGTTCATGGCGCCCGCAGATCCACCCGGATCTTCTCGAGGAGTTGCGGGCTCGGGTCGCTCAGTAGTGAGCACGCACACAGCTTTTTTATTTTCCGTATTGGTTATTTTTCTGCGGAGGTGTTAGGCTAGCCTGCTCAGCTCAACGCCCCGGGGCAGTAAGATCTACTCGGGTGGGGGCAGACCGCGGTCACTCGGGTCAACACATCGTTAGCACTTTACCACCCCGGCGCCCCAACCCCGGGAGGGGGACAGAGGACTTACAGGCCCCCTCGCTGGTCACCCACCCCTCCCCCTACAGGTAGTCGCCCCTCCCCCTCGCCAGGCTCCGGCCGCGCCCGCTGTGCCCGCTCCCCAGGCGCCTGCCAGGGTCCCGGCGCCGGGGGGAGAGGCTCGGGCTGGGGACCAGGACGGGCTGGGGGAGGGCCGCCGAGCCCGCCCCGCCCGGGGCAGCGTGGCGACTGGCGCCGCTTTGGCAGCCATTTTCTGCAGCTGCCGCGGCCCGGGCTCAGCCGAGAGAGGCGGAGGCTGCGGCCCCAGTCAGGGCGGCGGGCTGGGGTCAGCGGCGGGGGTCGGTCCGAGGGGCTTGGAGGCCGCTGTCGCCGCACCCCCTCCCTCCCACTGCATTGCAGAGAGAACGGGGTGCTCCTCCTGGCGCGCGCCTGCGATCCCACCCTTTCCCCGCCATCTTGTACCCGGGCTGGCGTCTTCCCAAAGCCGAGCTGCTGCAGACAAAGCCGCCTCAGGTCGGCGGGGCCCCCAGCCCACCCCGGGCTGCGGGTCCTAGGGGCCCAGGGCCCGCGCCCTCGTCTCTCCCGGGGGCCGCTGCGCCCCCACCTAAGGGGGCTCTGCATGCGACGGCTATTCGCTCAGCCCCAAGAGGTCGCCTGCGGATCCCCTTTTCCCGGCTCTCGGGGTAGGGACCTGTGCCCTAGCCCACCCAGGCTGCGGGAAGGGAGGTCCCCACAGGCGCTGCGACAATGAGGGCTGGGCATCGCCTTCCAGCTCCGGGTTTCCTCAGTCTTCTGAAGGAGTTGGGGGGCGGGTCACCAGCCCAGGAGCCCCTACTCCTCCCCAAGTGCCAACTAGTATTTTTCCACAAACCGCGAAGACCCGCAGCACAGTTAATTACTAGACCCCCCTGGCTGCCTAGCAGCTGCTGCGACCCAGGGATTCGCACTCCACTTGGAGGTGTGTTGAGATACTGGGCTCCCAGGTGCTCCATGCACCTTCACAAGAAGTGGAGGTGCAGACATTGTAGGGTTGGGGGTGGAAAGGAACTCCCTCCTCCACCAGCCTCCCTCTGTGGCCAAATGCCACACTAACTCTCCGTAGAGTCTGTTTCTCTTCCCCTGAACCGCCGGCGTGGAGGCGCTTCTGACACCAGTGTCCATCCCTGTTGGCTTTTTTGGAACTCTTCGATTCCCGAGCAGAACGCTGGCTCTGGCTCCCTCTCTCCCATTGCCCACCCTGTAGTCCCCTCCCCCATCCAGGAGTCCCAGGATCTTTCTATTGCAGTGGACGTGGTAGATGAGGAAACTGAGGCAGGGAGGTGTGTGTGGGGGACAGTACACGCCATTCAGCAGGTTAGTGGCGAAGCTGGCTTCTCTTCACCCCACCCCCATTTCTTTCCAATACCAAGATGGAAGCCTGGCCTTCTCGCTCCTTCTCGCAAGCACTCTTGCCCAACACTGGGAACTAGGGGAGGGGTTGGGCACCATGCACTCTATCCCCGCCCGAGCAGGGGGAGCGCCCAGTCTGAGGGTTCAGCCTGGAAATTTGGCTTCCGCCGGGCGATCCGCCCTCCCCCCACCAAGTCTACGGCGTCGCCTGTCGGAAGGACAAAGCATACCGGGGTGGCCTCTTTGAGGCCACCCGCCCGCCCGCCCTCCTGCCGGGGTTCAGTCCTCTTGGACCAACGCCTTCCGACTCGCGTGGATTGCACGCCCGGTTCCGGAAACCAGTCTGACCACTTCGCCCATTTCCCAAGCCTCCCGGGGAGGCGGAAGGCCAAGCTGGGCTCCCAGGGTGGGGTGTGCCAGGCGGTCGCCTGCTTCGGTCCCCTCTGAAAAGAATGGCTGCACCCAGAAAGCGAGTGTCTGCCTACTTTGAGAAAACGGGTGCTTGCTCGAAAGCTACCCTCCTGGGCCGGTTGCTCTCACCCTGCAGGTCGACCGCGGGGGTCCCCGACGACCCCACGCTGTGCCTCTGCTGCCTCTGGTTGTGCCCTGGGGGCGCATCCAGTCGGACACCGATCCGAAGTTCCGGAATTCGAGAGGCGTGCCATTAGAAGGCAGCTGAACTTGCTGGGGAAGCTGCGTAGGGTCACAGGAACGGACCTCGAAGGGACCCTGGGCGGGACTGACCGGAAACAGCCTGATCGGGCCGGGAGGGTGGGTATGTGACTGGCTGACCACCCGCAAGTGATTCCAAGGCTCGGAAAACAATTCACCAGATCGCAACGCAGAAGCGTCTATGCTCTCACGTCCTGTGGATGGCTCCTGGTGGAACAGAAACCCCCGAGCGAGCTGAGCGAGCTGCCCTCACCCCTCCCATCCTCCCCATGGTGACCGCTTACGCATAGCGCTTCTGGCCCTGGACAGAGATTGCGGTCTTGGCCAAGCCACTGGGAGCTAGCCCCGCAGCAGTGGGTGAGGGTCTGCGCTTCGGCGACCGCTTGGAGGAGTCCTGAAAATGGCCAGCTGCCAGTGTCGTCGGGCCGGGAACCGCGAGAGGGCAGGCTGGCGCGCCTGGCAGTGGACGTCGCTCTCCGGGATGTCCAGCGGCCCAGAGGGCATCTCCTGCACGGGCTGGGGTCAGCTTTGCCAAATCAGCAGGGTTTACAGCCCAATGCTCCTCCTCCAAGTTCTGCCCGCATCCCATTTGAGGGGTCCGAAGGCAGAGCTGGTGCCTTGCTCCAGGTGTCTGCCCCTCCAGCCCCACCTGCCCTGTCCAGGTCCTCAGAAATACCCCCTTCGTCCTATGGCTCCCCTCTCCCCTAGTTAACTTGGGGATGGGAGCGGAGCAGAGCTCTCTTCAGGGACAGGGCCTCTCCCCTCCCCACAGTGACCGCTGCTGAGGAGAAATGATCTGCTTAGTCTTTCTGGGCCAGGCTGAAAGGTTACAGAATAGTGGGGTGGGTGGGAGAGTGGGAAGAACAAGGAAAAGGGACTTTCACCTCTTGAAAGCTTGGGAGAGGTGAGGTACAGACAAGGGTGAGGACTTTGGTTGGGATCAACAGGTTGTAGCAGAGGTAGAAGCTGGGAGCCAGCCCCATAGTTGGGGAACCCCTTTCTGCCGAGCTTATGTCCTTCCAGAGTGACCCAGACCTTAAGAATCCGGGAGCAAATTCCTAGGTCAGAGTTTGACATGAATGACATCTAACACCTCTACCTCCAAGATTCCAAAATTCCAGTGAAACAAGCAAATTCCAGAGACCACAATAGTCAAAAGGCAAACAACCCACAAGTCCATCAACACATGAATGGATAAACAACATGTGTTCTATCCATGCAATGGACTATTACTCAACCATAAAGAGAAATGAAGTTCTAGTGTACATCACAATGTGGATGAACCTGGAAAAACTGCGGAGCGAAAGAAGTCACTAAAGTACAAATATTGTAGTGTCTCACACAACAACAACAACAACATATGAAATAAGTACATATATAAGCGTAGTGGTTACGAATCAGGCTGGGAACCGCAGGGTCAGCAGTTCAAAACTACCAGCTGTTCCACAGGAAAAAGATGAGGCTTTCTGCTCCCATAATGATTTACAGCCTCGGAAACCCTGTACAGGGTCACTATGAGTTGGAACCGACTCCACGGCACACAACAACAACAACAGCAATAGAAACCGGAGATGGTTAGGGAAGGGGGGGAGTTTAGTTCAAAGGGCACTGGGTTTGTATCGACAGTGGTGGAGTGAAATGGAAAAGAAGAATAAAATGATTGCAAACTTGAGGACTCTAAACAATGTTACTCAGTTGTACATGTAAAAATGGTTGTGATGGTATATGTTTTGTTGTGGATATTTTCACCACAATAACTTTAAAGAAAGAAAGTGCCAGGGAAACACCTGGGTTTGAACCCAGGCTCAGCCACAGTTTAATTTCTTCAGGTCTCACTTTTCTTTTCTGTAAAATGGGGGCATGGTAAGGATTCAGTGAACTGACAGGAAGTGCCTGGTGCTGGGAAGGTGATCAAAGGCTCCAATTTCTGCAAACACAGTAGGGAGGAGAGCCTTTGATTTCTATATTAAAGACTCCCCTGTTCCTGGCTCCGTTCTGGGCCCTGCACAGAGGGCAGGTAAAAGGAACCTAGGAAGTCTCAGGTCACCAGCCTCGAGTGGAGGCTCTAACAATAGGACATGGACCGCTGTTCCTCCCCTGACCCAGTCACCATCTCTGCCCTCCTTCTTGAAGGATTTCAATATAAAACAGGAGCTATCCACTCCCAGCAAGTGAAGTGAGTGAAGGCCATTCAACCTACTCCTGGAATGTTCCAATCATCTTCTGCCCAGGGCCCAGCAGCTAAAGGAAGAAAGGGGCAAAGTCTGAGTGATCTCAAGAGAGAATTTAGCTCCTTTCATCAACTAATATTAACCCAGGACTGCTTGCTACAAGAGAAAGCCTTTTGGGGTCAATTTTAGCAGGAGGTTTCCTGGGTGGGGCCCCCCCAAGAGACTGCAGGTGGAGAAGGAAGGCTGGGAGGAATCCTCATTCTTTTGACAAAGTCAAGCATTGCTCATCTTCAGTGGCTCATGCCATTCTGACATCCACGGATCACTCCTTCAATATCCATCCACCCTCCCTTCCATCCATCTACCCACCCACCCTTTCATCCATCCATCCACCTATCCATCCCTCCCTCCTTCCATCCATCCATCCATCCACTCATCCACATACCCTTCCATCCATCCATCCATCCATCCATCCATCCATCCATCCATCCATCCATCCATCCATCCATGTATTCATCCTTCTATTTGTTTATCTATCCATCCATCCACCTATCCACCCACCTACCCTTCCATCCACCCATCCATCCAGTCAGCCAGCCAGCCACCCTTCCTTCCTTCCATCCATCCATCCATCTAGCCATCTTCCCATCCACCCCTTCCATCCACCCACTCACACACCTACATATCCTTCCGTCCATCCATCCATCCATCCATCCATCCATCCATCCATCCATACATACATACATACATACATCTATCCATACATCTATCCATCCATTCATCCATTCATCCACCCACCCATTCATCCATCCATCTACCTCTAGCTACTCATTCAGCAAGATTTTCTGATACCTTCTTTGTACTGGTCAACAAATACAGTGCTCAGCGTTAGGGGTACTTTTATGAGTAAGTCAGATATAGCTCATATGACCTCATGGAGCTTACAGTCTGGGACGCGGGGAAACAGTTATCAAAAAGCCACCCACATAATTTCATTTCAACTCATAAGTGCTTTGAGCACATATGACAGAGCATGCAGTATACTGTTAAGCACATACAACAGAGATTAATCTGTGGGTGAGGGTGGCATGCACGCTGAGATGGAAATTATCTGAGCAATTTTCTCATTCAGAATATTTGGGCTGGCAGTTCTGCCGGAGGATGTGGCTAAAACTGACCATCACTAGAGTAGCCCTGGAAATGACCATCAAGTGGAGATGGAACATCCTTTTATCAGGGGCGAATGCAGGAGAGAAGGGACTCCAGAGAAGCTTCAGGTGTAAGGAGAAGGGAGTGAACCACGATGTCCACACAGCAGATGTGCTCCTCTTATTTATGATGAGATGTTCAACTTGGGAGGTCTGCAGAGTGATGAGCAAGTTCCTAACAAACCCAGGATCCCAGAACCTGTGAGTAGACCCCACCCCACAAACTGGCCTCTCTTGCCCCTTCTTCATTGGATGTGGAGCTCAGAAACAGGGTCACAGGTAGAAGCGTTGCTTCCTTCTGGTCTTAGATGCCTCATGGGCTAGTGGCTAGGACTTGAGTCTCATTTTCCTCACCTGTAAAGCAAGGGGTGGGGCCCTGGAATCTCTCCCAGGCTCCCTGCAGCTTCGCCATTCAGGTGACTCCAATGGCCTTACAGACTGTTTACTTTGTGGTTTCCTCTTGGTGCCCAGCTGGTAATCCCAACAACGTGGTGTTGGTGGTGGTTGAGGCAGTGTGGCTAACAACTCTATGTACCCACAAACATGGGATGGCAGTAGCTACCTGGACCTAAACCCTGGCTCCGTGACCCATGAGCCATGTGATCTAGGCCAGGGACTTCAACTCTCCAAGCAGCCACTTGCTTGTGGGATGATATGACGAGGTCAAATGGTTAAGGGACGATGGTTAATTGCTTGCTGCTAACCAAACGGTTGGTGGTTGGTTTGATCCCACTGGTCACTCCACGTAGGAGAAAGCTGTGAATGTCTGCTTCCGTAAAGATGACAGCATGGGAAAGGCTCTGGGGCGGTTGTACTCTGTCTTATGGGGTCCTTTTGAGGTGGAACCAATGGACATCAACCACAACCACGAACAAGACCAACCGGTTATTTTGGGGTCTTTTTTTTTGTCATGCTTGGGTCAGTAAGCAATCAAGAATTGTGAATTATTGTTACTATTATTAGGTCATGAAGTACCAGGCAGTGTTATGTTGTTGTTTTATGAGCAGCTGGTGTCACTTTTGGCATCGCTCCTAAATTCAAGTTGATTATGAAAATGATCAGAGAGAGAGAGAGGAAAAGAAAACAACACACCGCACAAGTTATGACTAAAGCGAAGGCCGTTTCCTAATGAGAGGAGCCAGAATGCTCCTTAGAAGTCAGGATGGCCAGACTTCGTCTCTCATACTTTGGATATATTATGCTTGGTAAGGACATTATTATGCTTGGTGAAGTGCCACCCCAACGAGATGGACGGGCACAGTGGCAGCAGCAATGGACTACAGTTTAACAATCAGTGATTGTGAGGCTGTGCAGGACTGGGCAGTATTTTGTCGTCTTGTGCATAGGGTTGCTATGAATTGGAACCAACTCCAAGGCACCTAACGACAATGAGAAGAGAGGAAAAGACAGTGACCAAGTTCAGTAATTTAGTTTTCAGACACCCAGGGAGAAAGAGACACTCCATGATCCCCACTACCATGAGCAGATGAGAACCTGGGACCAGGGGTCCCTGACCATGAGCTTGTGGGTCTTCTGCTCTTTGCTGAGGTTGGGGCTGTTGGGGTCACCTGGAGAGAATGGGACCAGCAGTGTAACCCTGGGAGATACACTGAAGGGGCACCATGGAGCACACAGCTGGTGTGGGACTCTGACATGTTCCCAGCTGGCTTCCTGGAGGCTCTCCTTTCTGACTGGGGGTGAGTTGGAGATTTGGAATCATAGCTTTCCCCACTTGGGCAGGGAGACCCTTGTATTGATAGCCTCTGAAGACTCATCGGGAGAGCCTGTTAGCTCCTAGTTAGGATCATACAGTCAGCACCCCCACCCCCACCCCACCTTCCAAGTACTTCTGGAAGGGTCGCTCTTGAAAGCATTATTTATAGACTTGACCGCTGGTCCACTCTTATCTTAAGGATAGGAATTTGGGACACCAGGTCACAAGTTGGTCTCTTCCTTTGTCAGCCATCAAATCAGCATGGACATTCCCACGCCCATTGCACAAGGGAGGGAGGACACAAAGAGATGGCTTGCCTGCAAGGGACCCAGCTGGTTTGGAGTAGGAGGGACATCTCATCATTCCAGGCAGCTGGGGAGTTGTCTGTAGCAGACCAGAAGATCTCCTCCAATGTTGTTTTCCATACCATTGTGGTCCCTACCTGCTGATTTGCCCAGATTTGATCAGCTAAATTGGCCGGTGTGGTATGTTCCCTGCGGCGCATGGTGTGTATTAGATATTTCAACGATGTTGGACTCATGGCCACCCTTGATACCACAGAACACCAACTGCTGCCTAACTGGCACCATCTTCATGATTGCTGGTTTGTTTGAGTTCTTTGTTGGAACCCTGGTGCCAATCCAGCTCATCGAGGGTGCTCTTTGCTTTCACTCACCCTCGATGTCCTTATGTAGCAGTTGGTCTTTCCTGATGGCAGCAGTAAACAAAACAAAACAACAAAACCCTAAGCCCGTACCTGTCAAGTCAATTCCAACTGAGAACAGTCCTAATAGAACACAGAAGCGCTGCCTCCTAACATTTCCAAGGCTGTGATATTTACGGAAGTGAATCACCACAGCCTTCTCCACCGACTGGCTAGTGAATTCAGCCAACTTTTTGGTTAGCAGCTGAGTGCTTAACCACTGTGCCACCAGGACTCCTCAAATAGTGGCCTATAAACACCAGTGGGTGTAGTCTGAAGCCTTCTTCTTGCGTTTTCTAAGTCGCTTTGCACTTTGACTCTCTGGGGGTCCTCATTAGGTTTGAGAAAGGACCACTTCCATGTTGGGTGCCATGTTGCTTCTAACAAGCTTGTTATCGTGCCAACTTTCCATGGTCCAGAGTCAGGCCTCAATTGGTTCTATATGCCAGGGAACAAACCAGATTGTGAGCTTCCTGGGAGGTGAGGGAGGGGACTGGAAGACGTGGCCATTTTCCCGCCTGTTCTGTGACTGGCATGGGAATAACCAAGTCATCATGAAGAGGACGCTGTCGGGGCCAGGGGACTGCTTAACACAGTGGCTGTTAGACTCTTGCTATCCAAAGCATGATGAGATCTCTGGAGCTGGACCGACGCTGGACTCCACACGCCTGACCCTATGTTTGACTTCTGGGGTGTAAGGTCCGGAGGGCAGCTCAGCTTTGATGTCCTCAGGATTCAAGGGCTGTGGTATGTTCGTAGTTCAATCAGTGACTGTGTAAAACCAAATAATTTACCCCGGTGTTGGATTGAAGTTATGTGGACATCCTAACCTCTATATCTGTCAATGGGGTCCTGGGGTGGCATTGTAGGAAAAGCACTGGACTGCTAACTGCAAGGTTGGTGGTTCAAACCCACCAGCCACTCTTTGGAAACCCTGTACAGGGTGCCTGTGAGTTGGAACTGACTTGATGGCACACAACAACAACATATTTGTCTATCAGGAACCTTGGTGGTGTGGTGGGTTAAGCATTGTGTTGTTAACCGAGAGGCTGAGGGTTCATACCCTGGGGAGAAACATGAAGCAGACTGCTTCCATAAAGATTTACAGTCTCAGAAACCTGGTGGGGATGGTTCTACTTTGTTCTTTAGAGTTGCTAGGAGTCGAATTCCATTTGAAGATGGTGACTATAACCTACCTGTCAGTATGACCCTGTTTGGAAAAAGGGTTTTTCTTTTGTTGCAGTAATGAGACCATACCAGAATAGGGTGGGTTCTAATCCGAATTCCTTCTGAGAAGTGTCTTATGAAAAGAGCAGAATCGATACATAGGATGAAGGGGGAAGAGATCTTGTGAGGAACTCTCTAGAGGCCAAGGAATGCCAAGGGACTCACATGGCTGCCCACAGGGAAGAACCCTCTGCTACAATCTGTGCCCTGACTTTGACATGACTCCCAGACTGTAACACAATGCATCCCCATTCTTCCAACCGCCCACTTTGTGGTATTTTGTCATGTCAGCCCTAGGAGTGAATCTAAGACACCTTCCAATCTACCCTTCTCCAAATGAAACACAAATTACCACGCTGCCAGATTCATTATCAAATTACCAAGCTGGAACGTGCCAGCTGTGGCCAGCCTGGGGACAGAGCCAAGGAGGGCTTGATGGTCATATTCGTTTTCACGGATTCTTCCTGCCTCCTCTGGGCTCACAGGGCACCAAGCACCTTTGAACCCATCTCCAAGCAAACCTCACAACAGTCTTGCCACTAGAGATGATCATCTCTATTGTACTGATGAGGAGACGGAGGCTCAGAGAGGCAGCCTTTGGCAACAGCTCTGCACATCTGTGAAGTTTAGGGGCTGGAAGAGAGCAATGAGTGAGCCAGGCTGTACTTGGACTTGAGACAGGTGGAGATACAGGAGGAAAACAGGCGATCATTTTAGCTGAGGATGATTCTCAGACAAGAAAAATGAATCTAGAACGATGGGACGTATGCATTGCTGGTGGGAATGGCCCAATGGTGCACCCACTGTGGAAGAGAGTGCGGTGGTCCCTGGAAAACTAAACACTGATCCAGCACGTGACCCAGCAAGTCTATTCCTCGTAGACCTGCGAGAATTGGACGCTGAGACTCAGACATACGTACACACACTAATTCATAACAACCCAAAGAGGAAAACAACCTAAGTGTCCTTCAACGGATGATGGACAGGAACACGTGATCTATCCATACCATGAAATCTTACTCAGCCATAAAGAAAAATGAAGTTCTGGTACCTACCACCACACATGGGTGAACCTTGAACATGTTATGTTGAGTGGAGTAAGTCAGACACAAAAGGACAGACATTGTATGACCATGCTTGGACTAGGGAAAGGCATAGAGACACATGTGTATTAGTGCTTACCAGGAGGCTGGGGAGAAGAGAAAAGAGGAGTTATTTAAGGACACGGATTCTCTGTGGTTATTTTTTATTAGGTACTGTCTAGTGTATTCCGACTTGTAGCAAACCCTGTTTAGGGTTTCTGAAGCTGTAAATCTTTGCTGGAGCAGAAAGCCTCATCTTTCTCCCATGGAGTGACTAGTGGGCTCAAACCACCGACCTTGTGGCTGGCGGTCTGGTGTTTACCCTACAGCACCACCACGCTCCCCAAGTTTCTGTGGATGGGGTGGAAACCACTCGGCAATGGCCATTGGTGATGATGGTTGCATATCATGGCTAATGAAATGAACATCCCTAAGTTATACACTTAGAAGTCATGAAAACGGAAGATGTTTTGTTTGATATCTTTTACTGCATTTTTTTCAAAAAAGGATAGAGGGCCTGGGAAGAGTTGACCTGTGTTTGCAAGGTTGGAAATGGAAGAGATGGTATCTCATCAGAGACCTGTGTGGTGAGAAGTAACTAGCACTGGGGAAGGAAGAGTCCCCTGCCCTACACTGGCCAGTTTGCCTGACTCCCCATTCTTGCTCTTTCTGCCCCATCCTGCTTCCTCACTTGACCAAAGGCTGAGACTGGGCTTGGCTGTGCCATGTGAGGGGCCTGGGCAGGCTGGGGCTAGAAGTGGCCTGGACCTTCTTGGTACAGGGCTCAGGGTTCCTGGAAGCTGGTGACATTTGTGTTGAGGGCATGGGGTAAAGGGTTAGGAAAGCTACACTGGCCTTTCAGGAAGTGTCTGGGATGTTCACATCGGCTGGGACCCACCTGGGGAGGTCCTCTGGCTCCTGCCACCTGTCCCCTTTATAAAGATGGCAGCTCCAGAACCCCTTGTGGCATCTCAACCCGGAAGTTTTTGCAAACTTACAGAAAAGTCTGGAGAATAGTAACGGAACATCTCTATATTCATGACCTAGATTTCTCACCAGTTGTTTCCATGTTCCTCCATTTGTCTTCTCCTCCTTATTGTCTCTCTCATGGTTTTCCAGAACTATTGCACTGGACCAAAAGGTCAGCTTGAGCCAGACGGTCAGCAGTTCAAACTCACCAGCCGTTATGAGTTAGAATCGCCTCTACAGCACTTCACAACAACAACAACAATTTGAGAGGAAGTTGCAGAAGCTGTGGCTCTATCTGCCTACCTACTTCCAGCTGTTGTGAAGTGCCATCGGATTGGTTCTGAGGCATACTCTGTGTAGGGTTTCCAAGGAGCGGCTGGTGGATTTGAACTGCCTACCTTGTGGATAGCAGTCTAGTGCTGATCCTACAGTACTACACAACAGTGTGTGTTTCCTAAGAAAGGGGCATTCTTCTACACAACCACAGTACAGCTACGGTATCAGGACCTTTATCAACTGCCGAATACAGGTGTGGCGCTGTGGGCTAATGCGTCAGACTGCAAAGTCATTTGAACTGCAAGGTCGGTGGTTAAAGCTCACCAGCTGCTCCTTGGAAACCCTTTACAGAGTCATTATGGGTTGGAATCGACTCGACGGCACTTCACAACAACAAATACTAGTCATTGCCCAACCCACAGTCCACATTCAAGTGTTGTGAGTTTTGTCAGTAGTGCTCTTTACGACTATTTTGTCCTTCCCTAAGAGCCAAGTCCAGAGCAAGGAGGGCCTTCAGTGCCTCATCTCAGGTACTCAGCTGGCTTCTCCAACGTTGGCATTTTGACAAATGTACACCAGTCATCTGGGCTCATCTGATACTGCGTCACGGTGACACTTGGCTTCTACGTCTTTGACAGGGCCCCACTGAGGTGATACTGGTGTGCTGTGTCAGAGAGGCAAGATGTCAGTTTACCCCAATGTTGGTGACATTAGCCTCTGATCCCCTCCAACCCTCCAAGTTTCCCTCCACTCAGCCCCTCCCAGCCTTGTTTCTGCCTTGGTATCATAACACGCTATGGGTAACATTGCCAAGAAGAGAAATTACACAACATCTAACTGAGCTCACGCAGAACCTAAACATAGACCAAGAGGCAGTCGTTCATATAAAATGAGGGGCTACGGCGTGGTTTAAAATCAGGTAAGGTGTGCATCAGACTTGTATCCTTTCACAAAACTCAATCTGCATAAATACCCGGGGAAACTGGACAATATGAAGAAGAATTTGGCGGCATCCGGGTTGAAGGAAGACTCATTAACAACGTGCTACATACAGACCACACAACCTTGCTTGCTGAAAGCGAAGAGGACTTGAAGCACTTAGAACAAAGAACACAACCTTCAGTTTGGATGACAACTCATTGCAAAGACAACAAAAGTCTCACACCTAGACCAGTAAACACCATCGTGACCAACAGACAAGACTGAAGTTGTCAAGACTTCCATTTTTAGTTTGATGTGCAATCGATGCTCATGGAAACAAAAGTCAAGAAATCACACACATCTGCTGCAAACGACCTCTTTAAAGCATTCAAAGATACTTTAAAAGAACGAGGGTGTCACTTTGAGAACCAAAGTGCGCTTAATACAAACCATGGCACTTCTTACTGGCTCCTGTGCATGCATGTTTGCATGTCCTGGTGTGGCGCTGTGGGATAATGCACTGCATTGTAAGTTCGCTTTGAACCACAGGTTGCCGATTTAAAGTCCGCAGCCGTTCTTCAGAAACCCCACACAGAATCGCTGAGTTAGAACCGACTTGAAAACACTTCAAAACAACAGCATGCTTGTATGAAGGAGTCCTGGTGTGTTGGTGTAGGATAAGCACTGGACTGCTAACTCGGAGGTCCACAGTTCAAACCTGCCAATCACCCCTTGGAAACTCTATACAGGATCACTATGAGTCAGAACCCACTTGAGGGCACTTAGCAATAATAACAACATACATGTGACAGCTAGACAATGAAACAGAGACGAACTGATGTATCTGAATTATGGCGTTGGCAAAGACCATTAAGCGTACCAGAAGAACCAATCTATCTTGGGACAAGTACAGCTAGAATGCCGCTTAGAATCCCACCTACTTTGGACATACTTTTGTTGTTGTAAAGTGTCATTGAGATTGTTCCAACTCATAGCGACCCTGGATAGGGTTTCTCAAGAGCAGTTGCC
>NW_006408650.1:3050453-3077988 GCF_000296735.1 Chrysochloris asiatica | reverse complement strand
CTTTCTGCTCCCGTAAAGATTTACAGCCTCAGAAACCCTGTACAGGGTCACTATGAGTCAGAACTGACTCCACGGCACATCACCACAACAACAATCCCTGGAGAAGGATATCATGTTTAGTAAATTAGAGGGTCAGTGAAAAGGAGGAAGACCCCCAATGAGATGTTTTGACACAGTGGTTGCAACAATTATGAGGCGGCTGCAGGCCCAGGAGTGTTTCCTTCCGTTGTGCACAGGGTCCGGCTCAACGGCACCTCCCTCCTTGTCTAGCTTAGTCCCTCGTACGATTTGTGTTTTCTTAATTTTTTTCTGTCCTTTTGGCCTCCTTACCTTTGTTTCTTTTCTTTCTTTGGTCTTGAATAGTTTGTCGTGCTTTGGGTGAAAGTGTATTTTGCTTTTAGTTTTCCAATCAGGCCTTCACCCACAGATTGCTGCATGGCCTTGGTTGCAGTCCTGCGGTGCAACAGTACCATCCTTCCTGGTGGAGTTCTTCTCGGCCCTTGTTTTTGGTTCCTACCTTCCTCACCTCCATTCTATCTCTCCAATATATTGATAAGTCCATGTGCCCAAGTGTCTTAGCAGTCTGGACCACCTGCTAAGTTCATCCAAGGCAGAAGACCTCGCTAGGTATACTCTCTGGGTTTATCTCTTAAGAGGAAACAAATGGAAATTTGGGGAGTTGGCTCTGAGGGATATATCCTAAAAGTGTCCTGGTATGTACTGGGTGGATCCACCTTCAGGGGAAGAGGTGTGGGTAAAGAAGTCCCCCTCCCCTTATCTAGACTGCCTCTACCTCCCACAGGCCCTTGCCCATTGGACGGTGCTCAGATCTCAAGCTCTCTCTTGGCTAGAGCTGAGGTTCACTGTGGTTTGGCTAGGGCTAAGTAAATAGACAAACCCTGCCAAGATAGAGTCAGCACAAAGCCCTGAGGTTCGTAGATTTCTCACCACCTTGAAGAGCAGGTCCCACAGTGGACACTGGGATGGAGGAAGCTCATCCCTTCGTCTTTCTTCTGGTAAGGCCTCAAAACCACAGTCCGAAGAACAGAAACCAGATGGGGGCATACGCTCAGTAACAAACATGTGGCCAATCCCTCACGGCTTGGCCCTGGTCTTCACGCTTGTTTGTCATCATCCCTATCCACAAGTCCACTGTTGTCACTCGGTGATTGGCTACACACCGAGTGTGGGGACCCAGACACTTCCTTGTAATCAGAGAATCTCAGGATGAAAGCGATAGTCCACCTTGTTCTTGGCGTTGGCTCGATGGGATCTCGTTTCTCCATCTGCAGAGTGAGGGATCTGGAATAGAGACCCCCCTTCTGTTCTGAGATTTCTAGAGCCCATGACTCTATTGCTCAAGGGCCAACCTTCACTCTCCGAAGGACAGGTGACTCCGCTCTGGCTGCACGATTGTGAAGATTAGACTTTGTGTTTGTATATTTCTCTTCTGGACTGGCCCCAGGGACTTTCCAGCCTTCTGATTCCTCTGCAGACATTTCTTCTCCTAGGCTGCAGACGGACGCCCAGCTAAGGACAGCGTTAAGAAGCACTCCTGGCTACCTCGTCCAGTTCTTCTGGCTCAATCAGGGACTGGTCAGCCCCAGCTTCACCGGCCGGCAGTCAGCTGCAGGCCCGTTTGCCAAGCTCAGATTAGGGAGCGGCAAAGAGGCTGGCCTTGTCTTTGCTTCCCAGGGTGACGCCAACCCAGGAATCACACAGTGTCCGGAGAGCTGGCACACTCTCATTGTGCAAACCCAGGGCCCAGGCAGGAAACACAACCAGGCCACATAAATGGATTCCATAGCTCCCCCCACCCCCTCACCCCCGTCCCCAGACCTGTTGGCAAGCCAGAGGAATAGCTCACGTGAGTGAAGAGCAATCTACAAACAAATACCCTTCAGTGCCAGGAGAGGAGCTGGTGGCAGGGTGCACGGGAGGTTGGGAGGTACGCATGCCAGGCCTGAGTCTGGTCACCCTGCCCAGTACTCCCCGACTCCTGGCCCTGCTGGGGAACTGGAGCCAGCGAACAAAGAGGAAATGGCTATAATGATGCACACTGCTCATGGAAGGGATCCTGCCCACCAACCTCTCCTTGCTCTCTTCCTTCCCGTGACATCCACATGACTCTTTTTTTGGTCTTCTCATCTCCTCCAGAAAAAGAAGAGATGACAAGTGGATGGATATGTCTTCCTCCAATCTTGTCCTCGACCCAAACAGCACTTTTCCTAACAAAGAATGGATACTATGTCATTATTCTGTTAGATCCACAGAATTACAGCTTTTCTTCCTTTTAATGTAGGGAGCTGAGCGACTGTCCTGTTCACCTCAAACTGGATGCTGCTTCAGTGTGAAGTTTTGTGGCACCCCAAGACAGCTTTGCATTTTTGTGATGGACATCTGCTTGTCCCCCACCCCCCTTTCCCGCCCAGGGGCTGTGGCTTCTGCTGCCCTGACAGCCCCATCGACTCTCTGAGGTTTTAGAGGGGTGGGGGGGGATGGGGGGAGCTGGTGTCATCTTGGAGGGGAGAAACACACCTTTACAAAGTCCATCCCAGGGGGCTGTGAATGAAGAGAGAAACAATGAGAAACCAGATACCATGGAATTAGTGAAGAATTTCTCAGATGAAACAGGAAAGGGAGGAAATCCAGGGAGGTTTACATTACACCTGGCGCAGGTTAAAAGGATTCTGGGCCCGTTGTTAGCAATATTAAACTCTAGGACGTGTTTGAAAGAATTCTGCACTTGGACAGCAAGTGAGAGACGTTCCTGCCAGGACAGGCAGTGTCGCTGCAACCCGTCCTCCAGCTTTCAACACACACACACACACACACACACACACACACATCCATGTGCACATGCAACACCTGCACCTAGAGATGCACACATGTATACACGTACATATAACCCACATGCAGACATGCACACACAGCCACACAATGCAACACCCACTTGCACACACATATGTGTACACACACAACTCCACATGCACACCCCCACACACATGTGCACACACATCCATATATACATGCAACATTTGCAAGGGGGATCCACACATGTGTACATGAACGCAATCCCACCACACACACATCCCAAATACATGCACACACATCCACACACATGCAACATACACACATGCACACATATCCCTCCACATGCAAACCCCCATACACACACATACACACACTCCTGAACATGCACACCCCATACACACATAACATTTGCGTACAGAGATGCACACATATGCACACACCTCTTCACATACACTCCATATATATTCATGCACACACAAATGCAACACCTACACAGACACACACACATGTGCAGACACCCTACACATGCACATCCTTATGTATACACATGTACACACACCCTCCACGTGTACCCACATAAACACATGCACACACACACCCACATGCACAAGCAACACCAGTACAAGAAGTGCACACATGTGCACGCACCCCTATATATATACACATATGCACACACATCCAACACCTGCACACAGACACCCACCTGTGCATACACAGGTATACACATACACACACATCCATATGTATATGCAACATCTTCATGCAGAGATGCACACATGTGCACAGGTTCAACGCACACACACATCTCCACATGCATTCCTTCATATACACACATCCACATGCACATACAACACACACACACAGAGCCACACACATGTGCATACAATGCACACACCCTCCACATGCACACCCCCATATGCACACATGCACACACATCCATATACACATGCAACACCTGCACACAGAGATGCACACATGTGCATACATGCATGTGCTCAATGATCACACACCATCAATATGCAAATCCCCTTATACATACATGCACCCCCACATGCACATGCAATGCCTGCACAGATTCACACATGCGCACATGTTCAGTGCTCACACACACACCCATCTATATGCACATTCCCATGTACACCCACATGTGCACACAACACACACACATTCAATGCACACAATGAACACACACCCATGTGTTCATAACTCATAGCACACACAACACATGTACATACACATGCAACACATGTATGCACACACAGGGGTGTATATGTACATATATGTGCGTGCACACACACAGATATCACCTGCATTAACACACTCAACATGTGTACACACACATTCACACGAACCTTGGATATCCTTTGTTAATGGCACCCTTTGCCCTGACCTCGATTTGAAAACATGCAGAAAACTGATGAAGAGCATGAACCCTAACAGCCAACATGTAGTGAACAGTCACCCACTACCAAGTGCTCAGACTAAATATGATCAAAAGAACGGGCTGTGTGACACACCCCCTGGAGATGGCTAGCAATGTGTGTGCTGTCGTCCCTGACCCACATCTGCCAGTCCAGCCGCATGTTCAAGATAACCACACACGGACCAGGCAGTGGCTGGGTTTCCAGGAAATACATAACAGGTACCATCATGCTAAATACGGAAATGAAACTCCAGGGGCTCCTGGAAGACTTGGGATTATCCTTAGAGTCTGCTTCCCTAAATTCAATTACCACTTAATTACCTGGAGGCTCCTGAAACACTTGAAAGTGCATCAAGTGAGGGACAGGGGGTGGGAGGACCCCAGTGTCTGGTCTCAGCCCATGGCAGCGAGGGAGGGGACAGCTTGGGTCCCCAGCGTCTGCTCAGCAGCCTCAAGACTTTGGTGTAGCTGAGCTGCTAGAATCAGAGGCCTGTGGAGACAGGCTGGGCCCTGGGCCCGTGTGCTGCATTCACATTATTTGTGGTGTAGGAGCCAGCATCATTGTCTACAGTCCCCCGTCACACATAGATCCACAGCTCTCTGTGCATACACATACCACAGACACCGGGGTCCGCTTCCAGAGTATCTCCGTAGCATCCGGTGCCGGGTGGCCTTTGGGAGTACATGAGATTCTCAGCACACCCCCTGCCCTCAGAGCTCAAACCCAGGTACACAGGTGCGTGACTGCCTTTGATCAACTGACGTATGAGTAGTGTGCAAGGAAAGAACCCTGGTAGCATAATGGATTACAAGCTGGGCTGCCAACTGCAAAGTTAGCAGTTCAAATCTCGCTGATTCTCAGGAGAAAGATGAGGCTTTCTGTTCCCGTAAAGATTTACAGCCTCAGAAACCCTATACAGGATCTCTATGAGTCGGAACCGATTGGGCAGGGAGGTGCTACCGCTGTAGCTTCGAGCGAGCGGGAAAGAACTAGAGCTGGCCTCTGAAGGGCCTGGGACCACAGCCCCTGGGGAGGGGACAGGCCACTTCCTCACTGCTTGACTTGGAGAAGTTATGCAAGCCCCCGCCCCCAGCCTTCATTGCACCATCTGCAGCAAAGGGTCAAAGGGCAGGGGGATTCAGTGAGCAAATTCTCCAATCCCAGAATTTGTGTACCTCATGTGTTGGCAGTCTCAGAGTACGCAATAAGCGAGGTAAGCACAGGTTGACTTGTGTTTACGTACTCATCTGTAGTGAGTAATTTCACAGTTTTTTACCACATCAAAGATAGTGTTTCTAAGGATGGCTGGCATCATCTGTCTCTGAACCCCACAACATCTTCCTGTAGAACCAAAGCCTGTCTCTAACCATATAATCCCTGACAGAGATGCAGGACTCAGTAAACTAGGTAAGCATGGGTTGACTTGTGCTAATTTACTAATCTGTAGTGAACAATTTCCTCTTTTTCTCAAGAGGAAGACCCTCAGCAAGATGGATTGGCCAAGTGGCAGCATCAATGGACTCAAGTGTGGCAACAGTAGTGAGGTTGGTCCAGGATCGGGCAGTGTTTCATTCTGCTGTGCATAAGGTCACTATGAATCGGTACCAACTCGATGGCACCTAACAACAGTGAACAATTTCACATTACATCTAAGAATCCCCTTCTAGGTATGACTGGTATTCATCTCTCTCCCACTCCCCCAACCCCCCAACCCCCCAGCACTTTCCTACAGAATTAAAACCTTTCTTCAAAATTTACAATCCCTGACAGAGATCTAGTACCCAGTGAGCCAGGACTGGGCAACTGACCCCTGTGTGCAGCCATCTGCTCCTGAGATTCTGAACAGGTTTCAACGGAGCTTCCAGACTCAGAGAGACTAGGAAGAAAGGCCTGGTAATCAGCTGCCAAGAATCAGCCTATGAGAACTCTATGGATCACAATGGCTCATCTGTAACCAGAGGAGCGGATGACAGTGGACGGGGCAGCATTTCATTCCATCGGGCACGGGGTCTCCATGTTGTTCAGTTGGGGGCCATCTGAACAACTAACTCCAACACACAACAGAGACAAAAGTAGGACCCACCTCGTGGGGCTGGTGTGAAAACAAAATGCAGCACGTCATCTGATAACTGGGCTGTTATCCCTAACTGCAGAGGACACACGAGGAGGTGGGCAGGGTGGAGGCTGGGCGTGGGTGGGTTGAGGTGGGCTTCTGATGCAGCTGTCCAGGCTACTTCTCTGGGGAGGAATGCACATCACCCAAATACAAGAAGACAACTGGAGAAGCGGAGTACTGACTGACTGGGGTGTCCAGCAACCCAGGCTCAGCTCTAGTGTCCCCAGACCATTCTCAATGCCCCAGGATAAAGCAGAAGGGGCAGAGGATGAGGTCCAGTTCACAGGTAATTCACCAAGCAGAAGCTGCATGTAGAAGGCAGCACAGAGAGGTTGGAGGTCAAAACCACCAGTGTCCTGGATTGAGACCACAAGTCATTGGAAGGCATTTGGCTCTTACATAGGATGGTTAATGTTCCCTGGTGAAAAAAACACACCAAACAACTGGGGTGTTTAATTAAGGGATTTTCCAGAATCGATCAAGGTTCCTGCTGACCCAATTCATCATCACTTTCGTGGTGTGTCTTTTAAGGTGATGAGGGCACAGAGGGCAGGCAGGTAGAGCTTTTGGATGAGGGCAGTGGGTACAGCAGTCAGATTGGTTCTGTTTTCGTATCTACCAGAAGCTGGGGTTCAGTGAGGGTGAGACTAGGGAGGAGCCCAAGATAGGCCAGAGACAAAGGGTCCAGCTGGGTCTTCCTCCAACTTTATTTAGGTCGTCCATCTTCAGTTCCAGGGGAGGCTCCCTCCAGCATTCAGCGACCCACTCCAAGCCACGCCCTCCTGTTCACTGTCATTATTGTAACCTCACTTAGGAGGATCTGGGCTTCCCAGTTTTCTATCCATTCACTCTCTCATTAGATGGAAAGTTCCCTGTGACCATGTGAACCCTTCATTCAGAATTCAAATTGGGTTTCCAGATGAATCTAGGAGAGCCCATTACATTTGAATTTCTGATAAACAATGCATTTTTTCCTCTCTAAGTACGTTTCTAATCTGTTATGGGACATACTGATACTAAAACGGAGCTCTGGTAGCGTAGTGGTTATGAATCGGGCTGCCAACCTCAAGGTCAGCAGTTTGAAACTACCAGCCGTTCTGTGGGAGAAAGATGAGGCTTTCTGCTCCCATAAAGATTTACAGCCTCGGAAGCCCCGTGCAAGGTCGCTATGAGTCAGAACCAACTCCATGGCATATAACCACCACCACCAGCACGGAT
The DNA here is from genome assembly GCF_000296735.1 of Chrysochloris asiatica. Classification (NCBI taxonomy): domain Eukaryota; kingdom Metazoa; phylum Chordata; class Mammalia; order Afrosoricida; family Chrysochloridae; genus Chrysochloris; species Chrysochloris asiatica. Next base: position 3,070,416 of record NW_006408650.1, on the reverse strand, counting down.
ACAGCCTTGGAAACCCTGCTCAGGGTCGCTATGAGTCGATTCCAACTCCACAGCACATAACCACCACCACCACCACTGATATCAAAACAAATCTGCATCAATACTGGAAAATCCAACGTCACTGCATCTGTATGTGCTAACCTGGCAACTCTAGACCCCTAGTACCTGACTCTTCAGATCTCTTCCTCTGCACTCTTGGAGTAGGGAGACCAGAGCTGGAAGGGAGATGAGAGAGGTGCAGCTGACTCAGTTGCTGGGGGGGTCAATCCCACCTCTAGACCAGAAGCCCCATTAGGAAGGTTTCTTGGACGAAAAACAAAGCTATTTGGGTTTCCAAGAGCACAGAGCAGGACTGCCCCATTGCTTTCCTTCTCCCCTCTGAATTTGGGCATAAAAGAGCTCCCCTCCTATCTAGTAGAGGTCAGGTGGGCAGCCAGGTTCCAAGTTAGAAAAAAGCATGCACACCCATGTGAACTGGGGCAACCACACTCTCCCAATCCCCAAAGGCCTGCAAGGAGAAATTCCCCACACTTCCCCAAGTGATATTAGGGCTTGTGGCAAGAGGCCAGTGGGGGAGGTAACTTGGTTCTAGACTCAACAGAGAACTGGCTGATCCTATGCTGGCTGGGCCATGTGGGTTTGCCCATGAGAACTTCACCCTTACCCACAGGGAACCCCAGTCCCCGTGGGAACAGAGTTGGATATGCTAGTAAGCCCAGCATGTCCAAGGAGCCCATGCCAGGCCACCATGTCTTGGGAACAGAGGGAGTTGTAGACACTCCATTGAGTCTGGCTTTGGGCGGGGTTGGGGGTGGGGGCGCCCAGCAACTCCTTCGGACCCATCCCATCCTCTGGCCTGTTGGCTGCCATTCATGTCAGTTGCTAGACTCTGCCAAGGATCAAGGGCCAACACAGAAGGTCCAGCCACCAGGTTACTTTTAAGGTGCTGATCACCTGCACCTTCTTGTCTTTCCAGGAATGTAGAGGACCATTTCCCTGTCTGCTCTGGGGTAGTGCCACTCTGTACCACCTACCCCAAGTCACCAACTGTGCAAAACCAACAAGAGACTCCCCTTAGCCATTTCCCACTCCCAGTCCTCCTGAACTCGAAAAACCAGGAGCAGGCTGGGCCCTTTGTGAATCAGGCCTGAAGGACAGGCAGGGAGCAGGCAGCCAGCCAGGAGCGGCACCCTCACCCCTCCTGCTCCCAGGGTGGCAAAGGGCATTCATTACATGGAGGGGGAGGGGGCTGCACTCCCTCCAAAGGGGGCTGGGGAGATGGGGGAGTGGGAGGGACCATTCACAACTTCCAAGGGTATGTTTGGAGAACTTCTCTTCCATCCTTCCCCTCCCCCTGCGCGCGCCCCTCCCCCACCCCAGCCGCTGGTGGCTTGCAGCCAACACTGGCCACACTGTCCGCATTCAGGCCTCCCCGCCCGCCCGGCCCTCTATCTCTGGCCCTGGCCGCCCCAGCGCTGGCTCTCCGTCTCCCTCTATTCTGAACTGCGATGACCCTTCCGCTCTGGTGCCCTGGAAGGCACTGAGACCTTTAGCAGTTCTCAACCCTGGTCCCGCCTGGCCACCTCACCAGGGGCAAGATCGCTGCGTCTGCAGAAAGCTGGGCCTCCGCCTGCGCTAGTCGCAGCTTCCAGGCCTGTGGGGCCGCACCCGAGCTTGGCCCCTTTCGATCTCCCCTCCTCGGGGGCCCCTTAACCCCTTCCTACCCGAGTCACCCACACAAGACTGGCTGGGATGAGGGCCGCTCGCCCCTCTCACGAAGGAAGTGGGGGACAGGCCTGACTCGCCCAGTCCTCTCCTGCTACTGTGCAGGAAGCACCCCGCCCGCCCCGGCCGCGCCTCCCGTTTCAGCCCGGTGGTTTCCGGGGACAGCGCCTGGGAGAGAAAGAGCGTCGGAGTCGGCTTCCTCCGTAGGGCGGAGCTGCGATGGCAGCTAGGGATGCTGGAGAGGGTGGAGGTCCCCTCTACCAGGCGGGGATTACCCGGAAGGTACACCGGCAGGAATAGCAAAGTGAGAGAAGAGGTCAAAGGTCAGGCAAGTGGGTGCGCCTTGGGGAGCCGGACCTACCCGCATATTCGCTTGTTGCCCCTCCCCCCCCACCGGATTCCTAGGTGGCGGGTGCTGCAGGCGCCGACACCCTCTCCAAAGCCCCGGATTAGACTGACGTCACCATGTCCTCCGCAGGAATTCCCCACGGGCGCTGCTCCCCACCCCCACCCCCACCCCCAGGGTCACGCACCTGGTTACCGGTGGTGAAAACCCTTACATTTGGCTTCAGCTCTGGACTAACTCAAGAGTATTTGTCCCGAGACATTGGGATAAGTGGGGTGTAGAGAGGAGGTTCAGCAAATCCTTCAACCTCCGACGTCGCCTCTGCACTAATTTCAAAGGCAAACATGCACCTTCAACATTGCCATTTAATATTTACATTCAAGCAGGTAATAATTGGAAGCTTATAGTTCAGACATTTTCTAGTAGCAGCAAGTTCCCAGAGCTTGTTTAGCCTTTTAACAAACTTTTTTTTTTTTTTTTTTTTGCACATAGAAACAACACATCCATGTGTACAGTATCAAAAAATATATACCAAGGGGACTGGTATTGCGGTTCTTGGGAGAAAAAAGAAGGGGAGAAATGAAATCAACAGAAATCCTGAAAAAAGGGAAGAAGGGGCAACAGAAAATAGTTTGTCTGATATAGAATATAACATGATCTAGCGGAAACGCCATAAATCTAGGTTTTTATATTTCAATATATAAATACCTACAAATAAATATATATATAGCAGCCCGGAGGGGGTGGTCGGGCCTTTTGAGCTCAAACAATACATTTCAATAATAACACCACGTACAAACGGGGGCAAAGTTAGCACTTGACAAGTTAGCACGTTAAAATATAATACTATAACTCTGTGACTGCGCCGCCGCAACGCTGTCCGGCCCCGGCGGCCCGGTTCCGAGGCCCACGGGAGGAGGGGGAGGGGCAGAGGGCGCGGCTCTCATCCCACGTGGGGAGGGGACTGAAGGAGGATGAGCTCCGCAGGCACCGCGTGGAGGGAGCCAGTGCCCCAAGGGGCTCAGAGGGCTATGGTTCCCGCGGTTACTTTGGGGAGCTGGCCTTGGGGGCTGGCCGCTTCTCCCATAGTCAGTGGGAGGGGGAGTCCACCCTCCCGCGGTCCTGGTGCTAAGTCCCCCCACTGGGATGGCCGCTTCACCTTCCGAAGCCTTCCGGCTACACGGTCACGTACTCCTTGAACGTGACGGTGAGGCAGTTCGCAGTCACGTCGGTGATAATTATATTCCCAAAGAAGGGCTTGAAGTCAGCCAGAGAGTCCTCGGGCTCGTCCTGAGCCTCGGCTGGAGGCTTCTCGGCCGATGTCACTGGTACGGCAGATACGGGCACCGCGGCTGAGAGAGCCTCTGGCTTCACCTGTCGGGAGCTGGGTGGTTCCCCTGCCTCACAGCGCGTCTTGACGCACCGCAAGTCTATGGGCTCATCCAGGTCCGAGTCCAGCAGAATGACCTCTGGCTGCGGAGGGTGGGCAGCGGAGGCAGCAGCGGCAGGAGGGCCATCGGCTGGGCGCTCAGTGGCTGGACTACCCCCTAGGCAGGTGGGGGTGCTAATGCTGCGCGCAGTCAAGCGCTTCTTGCAGGGCTCCCGCTCGCCGTGGGTCTCCGAGAGGCAGCGCTTGCGCGAGTGGGAAAGGTTGAGGCCGACTGCGTGGTGGTGGTGGTGATGGTGGTGGTGGTGGTGGTGGTGCGGGGGCGGGTGAGAGCTCCGAGCTGGGTCCCAGGCCAGTAGGTCAGGCTTGGTGGTGAGCTGAAGAGGTTGCTCGCTGAAGGCCTCCTTGGCCAGAGAAAGCTTTCGGGAACTGGTGTCCTGGGGCTGAGGGTCACCCGCTCCAGGCACCTCCTCCTCACTCCTCTTGGCAGGCACTTCCGACTTCTTCTCTTCAGCGCCCACCGCCTTTTTAAAAGTCCTGTCGGCTGGGGGATCACGGTCCTCCGCTGCTGGACGCTTCTTGTGGCTGGGGGACCGCGCCTCGCCCTCCTCTCCGGACTTGATCTTCACTGCTTGCATGCCATTCTCCATGTACTTGCTCATAACAATGACAATGCGGCCATTCTTATTTTTATTTTTGACAATCTTCATTTTGCCTCCAATCCCGTTGCCCGTTACTGCCTCCTTGGGGGTGGGCGTCATACCGTTAGGAGGGCCCTTCTCAGAGCCCTTGCCTGGTGGTCCGGCCGCCCCGCCCAAGGGCTTCACCGCTCCCAGGTAGCCCTTGGCCCCTGCGCCATGGGCCCACTTGTCCGGTGGGTGGCTCTTGGCGCCCAGGTCTGGACAGGTGGGACTAGGCGCCTCCTTGTGGCCGCCCTGGTACTGCAGGTCATACATCTTGGGGTCCGGTTGGTAGGGGTGATGCTTCTTGCTGTTAAGCTGGTAGTAGTACTTGCCGCTCTTGCCGGGTGGCGGGGGTTTGCCCGCCCGCTCCTTGCTGTGCGGCTGATACTGATGATGCTTCTTACTGTTGAGTTCGTACTGATGCGACTGGCCCTTACCCTGGGCTCCCAGCTCCAGCTTGGCTCGGTTGTCAGCAGAGGAGTCCTGGAGTCCGCTCAGCACGTTGGAGCGCCGGGCAAAGGTAGGTACCTGCCGAGAACCCGCGGTAAAGTGAGAAGACAGAGCAGGCCAGGCCCCAGGGCATGCTGGGAACTTCAGGAGTTCCTCCCCCACCCAGAATTCAGCTGCGACATGGTGGGGGGGGGGGCGGGAAGTGGGAGGTCTAACAGAAAGGAAGCGGAATTGGGGTGTCAGGGAGGATTTCCCACTGCCCTGGGCCTAGGAATGCCAAGGGAAGCACTCTTGGGCAACTGGGGCAGGCGGGTATATTCACCTGCACCACCAGGGGTTTAGGCTTCGGGCCTCTCTTCCGATATCCCATCAACTGCTCTTGTCTTTCCCTAGGGGAACAGAAGACGGCTGTTAACTTTAGAATCTTCTCCCTCCACACTCCTGAAACATGCTGTAGTGACCCTCAGCTCAGTGAGCAGCAGCGAGCAGGGGGCCAGCGAGCAGGGGGCCAGCAAGTCCCACAGTGTAAAACAACAACGGGCAGAAGGTCATCTCTGCTGCCATCTCGGTGCCGTAGTGGGGTTCCAGCACCCTGCTCCACACTCGCAGTCACTCACATCTGCCCCCCTGGGGTATCCTCGGTTAAGGCCCCCTCTGATGTCCGCACCTGAACGCGCGCTCCCGAAGCTCTGCCTTCCTGCCAAGGACCAGTCCCGCACTGCCGCCCACAGTCTCAGGCCTGTAGCCCTGCGCAAAGTGGAGTGGGTGCGGGGGTCTGGGAGCAGCAAACCAGTCCAAGCGAGGTGTGTGCCGACCTCAGTCCCTCTCCTTCAGAGACCAGGGATGCTAATGATCTCATTAAGATTCACATAACGAGTGCCCCCGGCAGAAGGGAGGACTGGTTTTCTTAAAGGCCAGGCACTAAACAGGGGGAGGGGCTGCGCCCTTGTTTACACAACGGCAAATGAGCCAATTAGGGGCTGGGGGCGGGGGCTGGCCTAGCCCCTAGGCTAAACCAGGTTCTCAGCCACCTGGGGAACCCCCGTTGGGGCGGGCCGGGGGCGGGGCACAGGGATGCCTCCAACTCGCTTCAGGTCGCCCAGATTTCCAAATTATTAATAAAGCCTGCGGGCGGTAGCGTCGGTCAATACTGCTAGACTTCTGTCTGCAGTCCTGCCAAGGCTGACCCAGCCTCAGCTGAGGGCAGATCAGTCCCGGGGGCTGCCCGGCCCACGACAGGAACCGGGGGAGCCTCTCCAGAATTTGCCAAAGCTGTAGCCCCTTCCTGGTTCATTCATTAGCGACGCCCTACCCCCCACTCTCGTAACCCAAGGGGTTCCACCGGGCCCTGGGGTCAGGGCCCATGCCTGACTTCGAAGTTGCGTGGCATTGCAACAGCCTGCATTTGAATTCTTCAGGGAGCTATTATGCAACATGGCATCAGCGCTGACATGGTTACGGGGTGGAGATCTCCCAGGTGGAGCCCGGGGCAGGATTCCTACTCAGCGCCCCCCTGCGTCGTTGCGGGAGAGCAACTTCCCCATTGGTTGCTTGCTCAGAGGATCTAAACTTTACAGTTTTAGTGCCAAAGGCGCCACAGGAAATACTGCAAAATGGGGGGGGGGGCGCTGGGAGGCCGCTTGGTGGCCAAGCTCCTGTCTGTCCTCCCTTCGTGGCCCTCCTCGCTCTATCCTTCCGAAACAGAGAACTACCGCCATTGGCGGCAAGTCCAGCTGCAGCGGCTGGCTGCAATGACAAGTTCTGTGCGCACAAGGATAAGCCCCTCCGAAAACGCCCCCTAGTACCCATCCCACACCCTTCGGGCCAAACTCCTTGGTCTAGAGGAGGGGACATCCTGTCCCCTCAGCAGCCTAGTGGGGGGTGCCAGAAGCATCAGAACTAGACAGATTTGCCCCTCACTGATTGCAAGCTCTCTGGATATGTGTGTGTACGTGTGTTAAGGCCTTGACAACTTTTCTCCAGCCCCCAACAGGTTAATATTAGTTCCAGGACGTCCCGGTAGTTTCACAACGCCAGCTCCCTTCAAGCTGCCCCGCAAGATACCGGTGCCAAACAGCCGGTGAATTTTGGAGACCAACACCCGGAGGGGAAGCTGCAGGGGCCTTGGGAACCAGAGGCACCCACCCACATCCTCCAGCAGTCCCCTCAAAAGCAAGCTTTCACTTATTTGCCCCACCCCCACCCCAGGCTGCAGCAACCGCCAAGGACGTAGGTTAGAGAGGAGGCGAGGTCGTAACCAGGCCGGTTCTAGACAGCATTCTAGGCAGTGGGGGTGGGGCGGTGTGTGGGGAGGTGGGGGGCCAATCCCTACTCCCCTCTCCCCCTAGATGATTGTGGCGCCCACTTTCCCTTTCCCATATACGGTCACGGCGGCAGGGACGCTCACCTGTTCTGGAAGGCGATCAGCAGCCGGGGATCCAAGATGTTCTCCTCGGGTTCCCACGTGTTATATCTTGCAAGGGAAAAGGGAGGGGGACACGGCGTGAAACAAGCGAGCCAGCTCCTTGGCCTCCAGGTGGGGAATGACTTAAAGCCTTCCAGTCGTCCTGAACTGAAAGCTATTAAGCTATAGATGTGGGGGGTGAACGGTGGATTTCCACAAGCCTGATACCGTCTTTGATTACCCCCCCCAGTCAAATAAACACACAAGGGCAGGGAGAAAGCGGATCAGTAAGGAAAAATTCCAACTAACAGTTTATTTTGCAGTTGTTAAGAATTTTAAACATGTTCCTACGACATGTTCCAAAGCTACTTTGCCCACCAGGAACCCTGCGTGCAAAAGCAGCCGAAATGCAAAGTCGTAGTCCCCTCCTCCTCTCCCCAGCCTTGAGTCTCTGCGAGAGCTTCAGCCGTTCTCCGTTTGACCCCTAATCCGATAACCGTCAACCCGGTGCCCCCCCACACCCCCTGGCGGCCCAGGAGCCTACTGTCACGGGCAAGCAGCCCCCAAATGCTCAGCAGCACAAAAATATGCTTCTGCGTGTGTGTGTGTGTGAGTGTGTGTGTGTGTGCCTGCGTCTGTCTCCATCCGGTGCCATCGCATTTCAAATTAAAAAAAAAAAAAAAAAATTCTACCAAAAGCACCGCAGTGACACTTCCCAACATTTTCTGCTTTTTGGCGTCCCCTCTCTGCACCACTAGGAGGGAGGAGGCACACAATTGCATTTTCGTCGCTTTTTAATTTTTTTTTTTTTTTTGGTTTTGCAATATGGAGCCGTTCGGTGGAGGGAAGGGAAAGGAGCCATTTTCTGCTACACATCAGTCAGTGCCTGCGCCCTCCCTCCCTGCGCCGGCCTCCCCGGCTCAGCCCCGCGTCTCTCCAGCTCCGCCGGCTCCTTTTAGTGCATAAATTAGTGATGGCATTTCCCGGAGAGCCGAGCACAACACAGGGCGCCGGGCTCGGGCTGGCGGCTCGGCTTCCCCAGTGCCTGCCACCGACTTCCCCACCCCCTCCTCCGCCACCCCGCCTCCCGGCCGCCCCCCGCCCCCCACCCGCCCGGCTGGTCCAGCGCCCAAACCCCGGCCAGGCGCCCCCTCCTCCCTCCCCGCTACTTACTTAGGGGACCAGCCTCTCCATTTCACCAGATACTCCACTCTGCCCTGTGGGTGGAAGAGACAGGACTCCATCAGCTTCCGCGGGATCCCCGCTCCGGCCGCGGCTCCCCACCCCCTCCCGCTCCGTGCCGGGCTCCCGCGCCGCCCGCCGCCGCCCCCGCGGCCGTCCTACCTTGCGGATCCGCTTCTTCTCGATGCTTTCCACAGCGAAGACGTGCTCGCCGACAGCTGGCAGCTCCATGGCCGGGCCGAGCGCGCCGGGGCGCGGGGCCGGCGCCGCTGCAGACGCTGCTGGCCCCGGGGGCGCTGCTGCTGCTCTGGCCGAGGCACCGCCGCCCAGCCGCCCTGTCTGCCCTGCCGCCTGCTCGCCCGCTCCGCCGGCGGCCCACTGCTGCCCGCTGCCCGGCTCGGCTCGCGCTCGCTCAGACAACTGAGCCCGGGCCGCGGTGCACAAGAACTCATGCAAATCCCGGACGTCAGCGGGCGGGGCCTTGCGGGCCAGCGCGGCGTCAGGGGGCGGGCCGCGGCCCGGATTGGCGCAGCCCGGCCTACCGGAGGCTCGGGCCTGGCGGCGGGGGAGGGGGCAAGGCGCGGGAGGGGGCCGGGCGCTGCAGGGTAGGGAGCTGCGAGCCCGGCTGGGGAGGCTGCGGGAGGGAGTCGGTGCCCGGCGAAGAGGTGTGTCGACTGGGGGCGGGGGTGACAAGATCGGGATGATAGCGGTAGCTACCCCCGCTTCCAGGTCGGCGCCCTAGCCTCCCACTCCCCGCTCCTGCTCTGCGGGCACGGCCCGGGGACCCCTGCTGGGGGCCACCGAAGCATCCACTGCAGTTTACTGTTGCACCGAATTGCGTCATGTGCGCTCGGGACACCGAGGCGCTACCGGCAGGGGGCGGAATCGGGGTCAGGGCAGCTGGCACACCACCCTCTGTGCCCGCTGGCCCGCCCCGAGAGCTTTCGGGCATTTAGGAAGGCGAGGACGAGAAGAGACAGCACTGTGTACGAAACACCCGCCAGGAGAGCGTGCAGGAGGGCGCAGCCAGCCCTAGGGCCCTGGCGCGCGCGCGACCCTCGACCCGAAAGTGTTGACGCTCCACCCTTTTCTTGGCGATGCGGTGGTGGGCGGGGGAGGGGGGGGGTCGGATGTCCAGTACCCTGAATCTTCCGCAGCCAAGCAGGGGAACCGCGAGAAGATCTGAGAGGGAGCAGTAGCTGTCGGTGACAGTTGGTGGGGAGACTTCGCGAGGTTCCTGGAAAGGCCTCGAAGGAAAGGTTGAGGCTGACCAGGGAAGAACGGGGCGGGCTGGAAGGAGAGACGAATGGAACAGTGAGGAGCCAAGCCTTTGTCGAGTTCGCATCCCCCGTCCCTGGTTTGGCCAAGACCCTGTCGCCCAGCCAAAGGGGCCGTTGAGCGCGACGTTTAGCACCTCCGGACGACAAGACGGTGTTGAGTTGTGCGGGGAAGATTCGGTGCCCCCGCGGCCTTCGGCGAGCGCCGCTCGCTGCTCGCGAGCTCCCGTGGGGTCCGGCCGGGAGAGGTGGACGAAAGCCTGCCCGTGGTGTGTCCAGGTTTTGAAGGACCTGAGCGGGAAGCTTGCTCAATCCATTGACTGAGAGTCCACTGAGGAAGACTAGCAGCAAAAGAAGAGCGGGTGGTGGGGGGGGCGGGCAAGAGCTATATGGTTCTCGGCCCCTAGACAAACGTCTGGGAATGCGGGGCCTGGGCTGCGTGGAGGGTTCCACGAGTGGATTGGAGCGAAGTGCTGGAGAAACCCCCAAAGCGCGCCCCGGGCGTGTGTTCTCCCGGTATCCGACAAGAAAGTTTAGTGTCTGAGAGCACACAGGAGAAAGCCACCGTTCTACGTTGAGCCGGCACCTCGCGGGCACCGCAGCGGTTCTGTGACAGGCCGGCTGCCGCCTTGGGAACCCATGCGGTTTCTCCCCCTGCAGGGTGCTAGGCGGGGTTGCTTCCACAATAGAGAGGGGCGCAACCTGCAGCTACTACTTTCCCACAAACTCGAGACTTCTCTAGAAGTCTGGGAGGAGGGTGGGAACCGGCTAGGTGGGGCGGCCCTGCTAGCTGTCTCCAGACCTGCGGGTTTTCTGTGTTTACACAAGCTGGGGAGGTGAATCCTTTTGTGGAGGAGTAGGGTAAGGTCTTTCTCCCCTCGCTGTGCTCTTGAAATGAAGACTCCTTTAGGACCGGCGGGCGCTCTCAGCCGATAAGTCGTCGGTATGCGTTCAGACCGACGGGGCGACGGGGCGCTGCCTTGGTGGGTCGGAGGTTTGAAACAATTTTTGTTTCCATCGGCCCTGAAAGGGGCTGAGCTTCCTGATACCCCTCTGCCCGCCTCCTCACTAGAAAATCCCCTGGAAAATGTGCCTCCAGAGGATGTCTCTATGGGTTCCTGGGTGGGGGTGGGGGGGATCGTGGGTGGACCAGTGGCCGCCGAGCTTCCAAGCCACCAGAGACGTTGGATTCCGTAGGCTTCAGACACGCTCGCTTGGCCCAAGCCCCTCAGGCACCCGCATTGGGGACCTGGGGCCACATGGTGGGACCCAGAGCCTGGATAGCTTCTCTCAGGAGTGGGACGGGCCACTGTGCTGGGGAGGAAGTGGGGTCTAACTGCCCACAGGGTGATCTTTTCTGGATCTGCCTGTGCTGTGGTACCAGAGCTATGAGGCTTGCCAAGACTTTCAGGGGAGTCCCTAAGTGCCCCCAAAGGACCCTGATCCCATATTGCTTCATCACCCGCAATGACCCCCACAGCGACGGAACCACACATCCTCCCACTGTTAACAGTGGCACACTTTCTGGGAGAAGTTCTTTTCTCCTGGTGCAAGGTGGGCGGATATGGAGACCCATCCAAGCCAAGTCTCCATCCTCACAGGGGCCGGGGCCTAGGTCACTCCTCTCATCTGCCAGCAGGTGGTAAGGAGCACAGGTCATCAGAAGCAATACTTGGCATCAGAGAAGAGGTGGGACAAATTGGGGAGAGCCCCCAGAAACTCTCTGACTCACTCCAACAGCCCCTCTGAGAAAGACCCTCCCATTCCACGCTAGTCCTGGCCCTTCCGAGGGAGTCACAGATGAGTCTGGCCCCAAACCTGGAATTCCCAGAGCCTTCAGATGGGACCCAGTTTTCTGGAACCAGGATGTCTGAGCCCCAGGGGGGTGTTTCAGATAAGGGTCCCCGGAGTGGACATTTTACTTGGGTTCTGCTCAGCTGAAGGGCAAAATCAGCGTCATTTTGAGCTGTAATCCCAGGGGCAGAAAGAACTCCCTACCCCAAGGAGACAGGGTTGAACGAGTCCACCCTGGTGAAGCCTGTCGCTTTTTATGGCTGTGGACTGCAAGGTGACCATCAAGAGTGGGTCTGAAGAGATATGAACCCCACACAAAGTGGGCAAACAAGCTGTAAAGCAGTTCTCTCCCAGAATGGGCACCCCCAGCTGGGGTGTGGGGATGTGAAACTGCCAGGTTCAATCTTTGTGGCCAGTCCCGCCAACATTTCCCTCCCAGGGTTTTCCAGCCTGGGGGACCAGGGGATAGCCACGGGGAATTACTACAAACCTGGCCCGACCTTTCCTCGTGTTTACTTTTGTTCTCTGTCCTTAGCGCAGAACTGTCTGTCACTTCCATACTGGCGCTAGGAATGTGGTCTTTTGAGCGGTGGCCAAGGGGACTGGGCACGGGTTGGTGCTGTAGGATCAGACCTCAAATCCACCAGCTGCTCCTAGGAAATCCTATACAGGGTCGCAATGAGTCGGAACCAACGGCATTAACAACAACAACAACAACAACAACAAGAGGACGCGGACCTGGTGGGCGTGTGTGTGAGGTTGTGTGGGATCCCCGCACTCTGCTGCCTCTACCCTTCCTGAAGGGTGGCTTGTTTGTCAGGGCGCCTCTCTTCCCTCTGTGTTCTCAGCTCCCTTTGTCACGCTGCCCTGGAAGGCTTGGATTTCATCTGGGCTGTGAAGCCCCTGATGCCTTATGTCCCACCCGGGAGGCTAGAACGGAGGGTCCAGGAGGGCGGGAGTGATGGGAGCACGGGCAGGAGCGTGGCCCCTGGGCAGGGCCCAGCACCCCTCGGGGCCACACGGGCGCCTGCGAGTCGCGCCTCCACATTGCTACACGCGGGGGCCATCGGCGCCTAGGCAGGACGCTGTGCTTTTTGCGCGATCGGTAGGCCCACACCCTCCGCAAGGCCAGGCCACCTCCTAAACCTCTCGGGCGTCCTGTGCTGTCGCCGTTCCCTCGGCATCGAGCCGGGTGCCCTCGGGATCCATATTTCAAATGTGATCTTTCAAACCGCTTCCACTGCTCTGAGCCGCCGCCGCGCGCGCTCACAACGGCCTCGGCGGTCTTGGTGCAGATTATTCGGGGTTCGTTTGCCTACGGCCTCCCTGCGGGACCCCCTTCTCCCCGAGGCTCTCCCCTCTGCACCCGTGCCCGCGGTGTGCGTGCGCTCGGCTGTCACGGTCGCGCCCCCGGCCCGGCGGGGCCCACACACACGGACGAGCTCTTTCTTTCCTTTTCAATTCAGACCGGCTGCAGCATGCCCAGGAACTGGGTAGAATCGCCGGCGGACCCCGGGGTGCTCGCCAGTCTGAAAGTGCGGCCCCGCCCACTGCTCTACCATCCCCCCCCCTTCAGCCCGGCGCGCCTAGGGTGAAGTGCGCGGCGGGGGGCGGGTGGGGTGAGTGGACTGGGGGTAGGGAGGGCGGCCCGCAGGCCGAGGTGGGGGCGGGTCTGGCGCGCCCCCGCTCCCCCGACCCAAGCTGCGGGATCCGAGGCCTGGAGCGGCCCCGTCTCCCCGGCTGGCCGGACGCCTGGGCTGGCTGCGGCCCGGAACCGCGAAGACGTGCGGCTGGGAGGCCGTGTCCTGCGTCGCTAAGCGAGCAGGGAGGGGCGGAGGCTCGGGAGCCGAGACCGCGCGTCGCCTGGCGTCCGATCGATCCCCAGGGGCAGACGCGCGGCGATTCCCACCGGCACACCTGGAGGAGCTGGAAGAGCCCCCGCAGGGTCGAGGGGGGAATGGCGGGTGTATCCAGAGCTCCAGTGATTGAGGATGGCGGCGGGCCCAGCTAGACCGTAACTCGGCAAACACTGCAGGGCTCCGAGCCCCGGGTAGGGGGGCTGGTGGTGTCTCCTCCGACACCCCCAAAGTCCCATCTCGTCTGTATCAGGCCCCAGCTTTGACCACTTCCGGAGCTGAGTCTGACCGCTGGCTGTGTTACTTCGTTCCTCCCTGTCTAGGCCTTCGTCCGAATCCCATGCCCACTTCTGGGGACAAGGACGTCGGATGAAGTCACTCAATCCATCCCTAACCCACCTTCCTGAATACTGATAGAAATATGTGGGTGTCCCCTCCACCCCACCTCCGAAAAGATCCCCCAGGTTTACTCAATAAGTCCCTTCTCTCCAGCTTCTTTCGGAGAGCCGTTTCCTGGGATGGTTCTCCAGGGATCCCCTCCACCAACCCCATCCAAGTCTACGGCCTGACCTGACTGTTCCGGAGCCCAGGCCGGGCGGGGGCAGGAGCGCAAGGGGCCTGCACTCACGACGCCCTCCCCTAGGGGGCGCGCTCCCCCAGGCTGGCCCGCGCCTCTGCCAACGGGGACCCTTGGTGTGCACCAGAGCTGTGTTCAGGGGGTGGGCAAGAGGAGCCCTCTATGCCCTGCATTTTGCACCCACATCTCACGCCTTCCCCACCCTGATTGCTACCCAAGCTGCTTTGCACCTTAGAAGGAAGACGTCTTAGCAGTGACGCCTTTGTTTGGAAAATGGTGTCAGAGCTCAAGCCCTCCCCTCCCAGAGAGAAGTCGACCTGCACGTGCACCTTTTTATTTGAGTTTCGATGTACATCTCAGGTCACAAGCATTACAGAACCCCTGTGGAGGAGCTTAGAAGAATCGAATTGATATTACCCTGTAGATAATCCCCAGAGAGCCAAGCGCCACGCCCCCATCCCTTGATGCAGAAACTAGTATCCCAGGGGAGAGCCTAGAATTGACGTCCCCCCCACCCCCAGGAACTGTTCACACAAAGCTAAGGTTCACTTAAAAAGAAATCTACTTGGTCCTGAAGTTCATGATCTTCATGTCTTTTGAAAGTGGCCTGTGTTTCCCCAGCTACCAAGCAATACCCTCGGTAGTGGAGGGACCCAAGGCTTAGGTTTCTGATGGTGCCACTGAGCTGGTGAAAGGGCAGGAGTTGAGGTCAAGTGCAGAATTTCATCTTTTCTGGGCTTGGACAGACAGGGAATGGAAGAAGGAACATCATGTGTGTGAGCATGTGGATGAGAAAGGGTGTGTGCATGTGTGTACACGTGTCTGTGCACACACATATGCACACTACACAGCGCACACACACACACACTCAGAACGTGTGCATACAACACACCTACACACACACACACCCTCCATGTACACACAGTGTACACACTCATACACACATGCACACACATGAACATTGCACATAATACACACTCATACTGCACATGTGTACACACATACACATTCTCACACAATGTACACACTCATATGCTTGTTCACATGTACACGTGCATGCATTCACACACCACACAGCGTGCACACACACACACTCAGAATGTGTGCATACAACACACCTACACACACACACTTTCCATGTACACACAGTGTACACACTCATATATATACTCATGCACACACATGCAACACATATACACACATGAACATTGCAATAATACACACTCATAATGCGTATGTGCACACACGTACACATTCTCACTCAATGTACATGCATATGCTTGTACACATGCACACGCGCATACATTCACACACCACACACACTCAAACACACACACACACGCATATATGCATGCACGCTCACATACACACTCCACACAATGCACACACCCACCAACAGAGTGTGCTCCTCCATCAGACCCAGGATGGATAGCACCAGGGTCCACAATACTTATAAAATCACAAGGAAAGAAAAACAAAAAAACTTTTGGGTGGAATTAAATGTTTTGATATATATTATTGTATTTCTTTAAAACCAGTGCAGTTGTAAAATGTACTTTTTTTTTTTATAGATGAAGGTGCCCACAATGTGTCCGGGGCCTGTAGGGTCAGGGTGTGGCCCTGCTTCTGGGGGAGTCTCAGGTGCCCATGGGAACCACACAGTCACCTGGGGTCGATGGCACCTGTGTCCTGGGACCCTTTGTGGGGACCCTCGGAATGCAGGTGTCTCTGTGATGTTGTGGATCTGGGGAGAGTGTGAAAGCATAAGAAAACCAGGAAGGAAACATTGGGCCTGTATGTCTGTCTTCCTTTTCTTTCCAGAAACTGATTCCCAGTGACTCAGAACGGATTTTCCCTGGATGTTGGTCTGGCCTGTGTCAGCCTCCTGATTGCTCCTGATTTGACACTAATGCTCTAATAGGGTGATTCTGTAGTCTTTGACTCATTTTTGGATCGGAAGGTTCAGAAACCAGCTTGTATTCCCCACCTCCCACCAGCCAGAAGTGGGTGTTTGCTTTGATTTCAAAGACACTGGGTTGTGAGGTTGGCGCAGAACCAGGCAGTGTTTCGTTCTGTTGTGCGGAGGGTCCCTATGAGTTGGCACTGACTCGATGGCACTGATTGATGGATTTTTTTTTGGCCTGGAGACCAAGGCATAACACCATCAATGCACATAATCAGGGCATAGACCCAGAAAAATAATTGCCACCAAAACGGTTTCATCATCTCCTCAGAGACCCACCGGCAAAGAGACAGTCCCATTTATGAATTCTGATGTCTTCCATCTCTCCCAAATAGATCCTGAAAGACAGACAGACAGGTAGGCAGACTGATACATTCAGCAAGTGAGTGAACCAAGCGCACTTGGTGCCTGGCATCTTTCTGCTGACTTTTGCGCCTGTCCTAGAGGAAGCCACCCCTGACCCCCAGGCCTTGAATGTCAGAGGATTAGAAAACAGGAGGGCCACTCCTTGTGCTCTGCAGCTGGCCTGCAGTGGAAGGGCATGTTGAGCTCTGGGCCAGCTCCGGTTTTCAGAAAGAAGAGGCCTGTGTTTATGGAGAGAGTCTGCTGACTGGCATGCGTGGCCTCAGAGCTGCATTGATTATGCATGTCACTCATTAGACCTGCCTCTCAGCAATGCCTTCCAGTGAGCCCCTTAGACTGTTTCTCCAAGCCCACGCCGAGTCCGTGAACTAGGGGTTCATGTGTTCTGCACTCCCTTTTTTTTTTTTTTAAAGACAGAGAGATGATTTATTGTACACATTACATTCAGCCACAACAGAACGGAATTAGTCCAGAATGTCATAGGTCTGGGACAAAGGGTCAAAACGAACTGAATTGGTTCAGTAAGATGGGGCTCAGCTGTTCGTAGCGTTCGTCGAATGGAGATGGAAGTTCTAGATCCACTGAGCCTTAAGTTCTAGATAGTACCACATAGTCAACTTGCACCAGTATCACGGCCTCCAGCATTCTACATTCCTGCTGCTGTGGCTTCCGTGGGTGTACATGCTAGCCTTTACTTGGACCTCTGCCTCATCTTTCTTCTTTTACGCTTCAACCTGCGCATTCGCTTCTTCCTCCACTTGGCTCTCATGGCTCCGAGGCTTCTAACAAGATGGCGCTAAGGCCGAGAGAGCTGTACTCCCTTTTGATGGTGTTTTCAGATCACTGATGGTCTAGTAAACTTAAAAAAAAGAGAGATCCTGCTCCCACCTGCCTTGGTAACATTAATCTTCTCTGGTCTCAATGGGTTTACCTTTTTTGCTCTCCTAAGTAAGGGCGGTCATGCAGTATTGGTTCTTTTGTGTCGGTCCCTTTCATTCATTGCCATCCTAGAAACGTATGATTATGCAAATGGATCAGGTTTTCTGTAAGTATTTACCTATTGATGGGCATTTGGGTTGTTCCAACCTTTTGGCTGTTGTAAATCATCCTGCAGCCAATAATGGTGCATGTCTCAATTGGAGTCTGCTTTCAAGTCCTTGGGTCTGTCTGTCCCTAGGAGTGGAACCCTGACTGTTGGTAAGTGCTGTCAAGAGTTGGTTCCGACTCACAGCGACCCTGTAGAGGGTGTCTGAGGAGTGACTGGTGAGCTTGAATAGCCGACCTTGAGGTTCAATTGACTTTGCAGGCCAGCATTCATCTCATTAACCCACAGATGCCACTACTGGGCTGCTAATTGCAAGGTCTGCAGTTCGATTCTACCAGTCGCTCCTTGGGAGAAAGATGAGGATTTCTGCTCCTGTAAAGATTTACAGCCTCGGAAACCCTATATAGGGTTGCTATGAGTTGGAACGGGCTGGGTGACACAAACCCACCACCATCCCTAGGAGTGAGGTTGCTGGATTTCATCTGGAGTCCTGGTGTGGTACTGTAGGATAAGCGCTGAACTGTTAACAGAAAGGTCAGTGGTTCAAACCTATCAGCCACTCCTTATGAATTGGACCTGACTAGACAGCACTTAACAGCGACAATACTAGGATTGGAGTTGTCAGACTCTGTGGTGCTGTAGGATCAGCTCTGGACTGTGAACCACAAGGTCAGCAGTTCAAATCCACCAGCTGCTCCTCGGAAACCCTATAGAGGGTCACTATGAGTCAAAACTGACTGGACAGCAGTTAACAACAACAGCATGATAGTTGTATGCCTAGCTTGTTGATGAACCGCCACACAGAGGCTACACCAGGTTACATTCCCAACAGCAATGCAGAAGGCCTTTGTCTACTTCCTCACCAACATTTGTGATTCTCTGTTTGTCTGACAAAGCCAAGCTGGTGGATGGGAAGTCGTTTTGATTAGCACTTGCCTGTCCTTCACTCCCTTTTTTTTTTGGCCTATCAAAGACTAGGGTTGATGCCCTAAGTAGACATGGTAAGATTTATGGTAAGATTTTTGAAACTTTGGTGGGGGCAAAGAGGCGCTCCTCCATTGAGTGGGTGGGCTGGGAGAGGTCTCCCCACCTTCTGTATCATCATAGCAAAAGTGCTCGACCCCATCCCCCGCCTTGGGCCACATGGCAGACTGCCAGGGTGGAGCTTTTCAAAATAAAAGACACAGGCACCTATAGGTTCAAAACCTTTTTCTTGAAGGAAGGACCTTAAGCCAAGGGACTCTGCCATTGTTTCAAATCAGAACAAACATCGCATCAAACAAGGTGGTGGGGGGTGGGGGGACACAGGTCCAAGCTGGAGCCTTCTCATCTGAGAGGAGCTGAGCTGCAGGTTGCTAAGGTGAACTTGTCGATTGAGTATTGACCAGCTTTCCGTGGCTGTCATTGGATGGGTGGAGTAATAGCCTCAACCACTTCCCACCTGCAGAACTCAAAAGCCAGAGGGAGCCTGGGGTAGGGTGAGGGGTCCAGGGAAGGACTGCACTCATCCCAAACCTGGGGGTTCTTCTCTGCCCACAACTGTGTTCTGGCTGGTGACTTGAGATGACACAAAGAGATGTCTGGAATCTGTGTGTCCTCCCCCCACCCCCACCCCCCAGCTCCCTGGACAAGTTCAATGGGTGGTTTGTCCACATACTGGATCCCAGTGAGGTAGAAAACAAGAGTGATCCTTGCTCAAAAAGTATGAAGACTTTCAAGATGGTACGGCCAGGTGAGTGAGACCAGGCATGGACCCTGCAGAGGGACCCTTGTAGAACCCTGTCGCTGTGATGCCCACTCTGTCCCCTCCCTTGTAGCTGGTTCTCCAGGGACCCTACCCTGCTCCTTTCTAATCTCTGCTCCTACACCAACCACCAGGCCTGCTCACTGGAGAAACTAGAGTCCCCGTAAGGGACAAGCTGTCCTAAAACAGCCTCATCCCTGCTGGGGAGACCCTAGTGGAGGATACTTTGGTCAGGTGCCCAGCCGTGGCCAAGGGGGCTATGGCAAAGTAGGCATTTTGAGGGATGCCCTTGTCAATTCCCAAACCTCTGAGAATCCTAATTTGCCTCAGTACCCAGTGACTCCTGGTCACCCTGCGTGTGTCAGAGTACACCTGTACTCCACTGGCATTTCAATGGGTGAGCTTTTGGAAGTAGATTTCTAGGCATTTCTTCTAAAGCACCTCTAAGTGGATTTGAACCTCCAACGTTTTGGCTAGCCACTGAGCAACTTAACTGTGATCACCCCTCAGGGACTCCACGGTGACACTTACACACCTGTTACTCACCTCTCACAGTCCCAGGGTGCAAACCATTAAGGTATTTGCCTGTTAAGTGAAAGGTCAAAAGTTCAAGTCCACCCAAAGGTGCCTTGGAAGAAAGACCTGGCAATCTACTTTAGAAAAAAGTCGATCATTGAAAATCCTCTGAAGCACAGTTCTGTTTTGACATGCACATGAATTGCAGAAGTTGGAGTTGATTCCCAGCCATATTTCACAGGCTGACTGCAGCTAGGCATCTTATGTATGCTGTGGACACGCCCTCAAGTGGGTATCTACAATGTGACATTTCTGCTCCTTCTATGTTGGCCCCATCTGGTCCTCCATGTCACAGTGCCTTGGCTGTGGTTGTAGTCTGGAACATTCTTCCTCAGGTATCGGCATGGCTCTCTCCCTGTCCTTCAAATGCCATCTTTCAAGGACCCACCGTGACCACTGACCACCATGTTGTATTGTCTCTTCTCCGTAGCGTTGTCTGCGTACCGATCCTGCTCACTGTTGAGTGACCCATGAGCTGTACTGCTGTGGCCTCCTCCAGCATAGGGTCCCGTTCAGTTTCCTTTGCGGATCCCACCGAGCATCTAGACCAGGCCCTGGCACGTTGCAGATGTCCAGTGGAAGGCCTGTGGC